>NC_084743.1:58032466-58077466 GCF_033978785.1 Entelurus aequoreus | reverse complement strand
AAAATGCAAAGTAAAGCCTATTTAATAGAAATATTATTTGTTACAACATTACGATGCCCCTCCCCCGGCACGGTGCGCCCCCTCCCTTCCCGTATCATGACTCTTTTTGGACGTCACCACATAAAAAAATCAACACAAGATGTCAAAACGGCCAAAACTGTCAGGTGCCCAAGGAAGAAAAAAGAGAAAAGAAGAGGAGAAACGAGAAAAAGACAGAGGTAGCTGGTAGGTAACGTTAGCCTACATGAAATTATTTGTCTGTTACAGAATGTGATAGTAACCTGGCTTTTAAGCTAATATTACATGATTCGGCAATTGCTACACAATAAATAGCTAGTTCTGTTTTAACGTCGGGTTAATATTGTGGAGGGGGCTAAATTGTTATGGAAAATAATAATGTAACGCTAGGTAGTTACAGTACTCCCTGGTGTACAGTAATGTGTAAGTCATTCTAGTTAATGCAATATTAAAAAGCACAAATAGAGAACTCTGTAGGATCCCCTTTTTTTGTAATATAGTTGTTAAAGTCATACTGGTTTGATATCTTGTTTTGTGCAGTGCCTTATTTATATTGTATTTTTAATTTATTTTATGCAACTTGTTGACACATTTTATTTTGTGTTTATGTATGTAAAAAAATATTGTATTTCATATATTTATTTTTTATTTTTTGTATTCATTTATTTATCCATATTTTTGTTTATCTTGTTAACTATTCTGATTGTTAATTTGCTTTCTTTAAGTAAAAAAAGAGGTCAAAGACAAAGCTATCCGGTTTCTTGTGAGTATATACACTTTACTGCCGATGTGGGGGGGCGCCACCTAAAATCTTGCCTAGGGCGCCAGATTGGTTAGGACCGGGCCTGAATTGGAGCACTAAAACCGCCTGCTTGCCAGTCAGAGACAATATGTATTCACTTTGCATGTAGAAGACAACTCTGTGTTGAGGCTGTTTGACACAAAGGCAAATAGCGCCCTCTGGCGGATGTGACGGGACACTGCCCCTCAGGCTGCAGTGTGATTGTCATTGCAAATTAGAACACCACGCATGTACGTTTGCGCTATATTTGTGCCAAAACCATGTATTTTGTGGTCTTTAAGTACTTTTAAAATATATTATGAGTATTATTCATTATTAAACTCATACTGTACCATAACCATATACCATTTGTGTGTCTATTTCATCATCCATCCTTTATTGTGCATGGTCTGACTCTTCCCCTCACATGTCTTACAAATAGCACTTTTTTTTTATTATCCACATTTGATTCAAATCTCAGTATAAATTAAAAAATTAAAAAAAAAATCCCATGTGAAAACTGGGCCAAACCAACCATATAAACCACAGGTGTCAAACTCAAGTCCCGTGGGCCAAATCAGCATAGGTGGATTAATGACCGGGCCTACCGGGCCCAGGCCCAGGGGGCCAGAGGCCCCAAGGGGCCAGGCCAACTTGGCCCCGCGGCCGCGACCCAAGCAAAACTACTTTTGCAAAAATAATAATCTTAAGCCCCAAGGGGCCAGGCCAACTTGGCCCCGCGGCCATGATCCATAGAGGGTAAGAGGCCCCAAGGGGCCAGGTCAACTTGGCCCCGCGGCCGCGACCCACAGAGGGCCAGAGCCCCAAGGGGCCAGGCCAACATGGCCCCGCGGCCATGATCCATAGACGGTCAGAGGCCCCAAGGGGCCAGGCCAACTTGGCCCCGCGGCCACGATCCATAGAGGGTCAGAGGGCCCCAGGGGGCCAGGTCAACTTGGCCCCGCGGCCACGATCCATAGACGGTCAGAGGCCCCAAGGGGCCAGGCCAACTTGGCCCCGCGGCCACGACCCACAGAAGGCCAGAGGCCCCAAAGGGCCAGGCCAACTTGGCCCCGCGGCCGCGAGCCACAGAAGGCCAGAGGCCCCAAGGGGCCAGGTCAACTTGGCCCCGCGGCCACGATCCATAGAGGGTAAGAGGCCCCAAGGGGCCAGGTCAACTTTGCCCCGCGGCCGCGACCCACAGAGGGCCTGAGGTCCTAAGGGGTCAGGCCAACTTGGCCCCGCGGCCATGATCCATAGAGGGCCAGAGGCCCCGATGGGTCAGGCCAACTTGGCCCGATCCATAGAGGGTCAGAGGCCCCAAGGGGCCAGGCCAACTTGGCCCCGCGGCCACGACCCACAGAGGCCCCAAGGGGCCAGGCAAAATTGGCCCCGCGGCCATGATCCACAGAGGGCCAGAGGCTCTCAATCATTATTATCAAAGCTAATTCTCAAATTGGATGGATCACACAACCTCACTCACATATTCTTTATCAATTATTAAAGGTTGTTTCTGAATTTTGATCACAGAACTTAATGCAAATATTCTTGATTGATTGACAAAGCTCATTCTCAAATTTTGATTACACAACCTTACTCTGACAAATTATCATTATCAAAAAGCTCTATCTCGAATTTGGATCACAGAATCTCACTCAAGTATTCTTAGCTGTGCCCCTCCCCCATCAAGTCTTTCATAAACCGGTCTGTTCTTTTAGAATCTCCTCATTTGGTATTTTGAACTCGTGAGAGACTGCTCAAAATTTGGTTTCCTTTCCCTCAGTTCAGACTCAGAGATAATTTGAAATCATTCAACAAGAAGTTTAACGCGCGCACACACACACACACACACTTGAGTTGAGCATTACTTGGAAATTCTTATATTTTCCATTTTGCTGTTATTATCAGCATCTTCCCATTTTGTCCTTTTCTTTCGAGAAAGTTTACAGTCTGACATTTGTCACTGCTGTCAGTTAATAACTTTTTGGTCTTTGACCCATTTTGTCATTTTCTCGATTCGATCGTCACTGACCACTCTCTCCTGTCTGGCAGACATCGTTGCTGCCATCATAGCTAGCAAGCTGCCTGCAGCGGGTCATCCCTATGTTCCCCGTCCCTATGTTACCCGGGTCCTATGTTCCCCTCTACCGGGGAACTAAGGACCCTTTTTAAAAAAAAGGGTTCTATGTTCCCCGCTGCGGGGAACGTACAACACTTTTTCCAGAAAAGGGTCTATGTTCCCCGCTGCTTCCAATGCGCGACTAAGTAAGACGCACGCAGACACGCATGACAGAGACGCGTTTAAGTTGTCGAAGGAAGGAAGTTCGCGTTTGAGTTGCTCTATCTGCTGCCGCACGCCCTGTGACAGGTTAGGTTTAGGGATGGTTTGGTCAGGGCACAATTTCGCCAAAAAAGTGCTCCACAACGCCCTGTGACAGGTTAGGTTTAGGGATAGTTTTGGTCAGGGCACAATTTCGCCAAAAAAAAGTGCTCCACAACGCCCTGTGACAGGTTAGGTTTAGGGATGGTTTTGGTCAGGGCACAATTTCGCAATTTCGCCAGATACAATGCAGGGAACATAGGACCCTTTTTTAGAAAAAGGGTCCTAAGTTCCCCGGTCGCATACAAAGACCCAGGAACAACCGGGGAACATAGGACCCGGGAACATAGGCACGCTCCCGCCTGCAGATAGCAACATTTTGGTGTCCTTTGGGAAAATATTTAGAAAGAAGACAAAAGTACACACAGTTGTACAACTATTATCTTTATGATCTTTTTTTTGTTAGTTTCTCTGTTACTGTGTGTGGCCAATTAAGCGACTTTTGGCCATACCTGGCTGGTGACATTTAGCGACTTTCTGGTTGATGTTAAGATTAATAATAGCAACAGTTCTCTTCATCTTAATGCAATTTATTGTGTCTGTCTCTCCACATTTTGCCATTAGGTACTTTGAGCTCTTGTTGGTCAGTCACTCTAAGGTACATTGTTGCTGCCATCATAGCTAGCAAGCTGCCTGCAGATAGCGACATTTTGGTGTCCTTTGAGAAATATTAAGAAAGAAGACAAAAGTACAAGACATTGTACGATTACTATCTTTTTAAAATTATTTGTTTCACTGTGTGATTGACCGACTTTGCCGCTAGATTTCGCGTCTTTTGGCCATACCTGGCTAGCGACTAAAAACATCATTTAGCGTGAAGATAAGTGGTAAAAGCAGATCTTCCTGTTGGTCTTCCCACATTTTGCCATTTGGTACTTTGCACTCTTCTTGGTCACTCCAAGGCATTTGTCCCTGCCTTCAGCTAGTCACTTGGCTCTTTTGGAATATATTTCACTGTAATTGTCTCTCTCTCTCTCTTTCTCCTCAGTACAAATCAGCCTGTTCCCTTGCCATTCATCACTGACCACTCTGCTCTCCTGTCTGTCAGACATTATTGCTGCTTGCAGATAGCTTGGGGTCCTTAGAGAAAATATCAGAAGAGAAAAGTACACAATTATCTTATTTATCTTTTTTATTCAGTCAGTCCTTCAGTGAGTCCCAGTGTGTTGGCGATTAAGCAACGTTGGCATTCAATTAGCGACTTTTGGCCATACATGGCTGGCGACTCAAAAAACTAGGAAAAAAAGTACAAAAAGTTGTACAATTAATATCTTTATTATCCTTAATTCCCCTGAATCCTAGAGTGTGTTGCAATTAAGCAACTTTGCTGCTAGGTTTAGCGACTCTTGTTTTGGGCATACCTGGCTAGCGACTACAAACATTATTCAGCAACTTTTTGGCTGTTAAGATTAACGTTAATAAATTAAATCCTAATACAATTTATTGTGTTGGTCTCGCCATCTTGCTATTAGGTACTTTGAATTCTTGTTGGTCTCTGCTAAGGTATCTGGCTGTTGTCTTTGCCTTCAGTTAGTCACTTGGCTCTGGAATATATTTAACTGTACTTGGCTCTCTCTTTCTCCTCAGTACAAATCAGTCTGTTCCCTTGCCATTTAGACATTTTCTTGATTGGATCATCACTGACCACTCTGCTCTCCTGCTGTCTATCAGACATTGTTGCTCCCATCATAGCTAGCAAGCTGCCTTGGTGTCCTTTGTGAAAATATTTAGATAGAAGACTAAAGTGCACAAAGGTGTACAATTATTATCTTTTCAAAATATTTGTTTCACTGTCAGTGTGATTGACCGACTTTGCCGCTAGATTTCGCGTCTTTTGGCCATACCTGGCTAGCGACTGAAAACATCATTTAGCAACTTTTTGGTTGTGAAGATAAGAGGTAAAAGCAGATCTGCCTGTTGGTCTTTCCACATTTTGCCATTTGGTACTTTGCACTCTTGTTGGTCACTCCAAGGCATTTGTCCCTGCCTTCAGCTAGTCACTTGGCTCTTTTGGAATATATTTCACTGTAATTGGCTCTCTCTCTCTTTCTCCTCAGTACAAATCAGTCTGTTCCCTTGCCATTTAGACATTTTCTTGATTCGATCATCACTGACCACTCTGCTCTCCTGCTGTCTATCAGACGAATCAGTTGATTCTCTGCTCTCAATTGTCTATGCTAGTAAGCTGTTATTCTCTGCTTTGGAGTGTTGATGCTGGGTTGCTAGTTTTCTAAATCACCTCACACACTTGAAGGAAGCAGCACCGATCATAAACACACAAACAAACTCACACACACACACACACACACACACACACACACACACACACACACACACACACACATAGTTGGTTTATCTGTTGTGATAGGCAAAGAGCCAATGTGCAAAGAAAGAAGGGAAATATGGATCATAAACGTTTAAGTGGAGGAGCTAGAAAAAAAATTCAGCAAGAAAAGAAAAAAAAGGAATCAGTTTTACTTGAGAGTGTTCCAAATATCTCCAGCTTCTTCAGTACAAAGACATCTGCTGAAAGCAATTCTATAAATGCTACTGCAAATTCAGCTAAGGTTAGCAATGCACCTGAGCTAGCATGTAGCTCCCAAGATCCTGAGACCACTACAAGTGTAGACACTGAACCAAATGCTTCTGATGCTTATGATTCAACCAATTCAGCAGTAGCCAGTTGCTCGGATGAATGTGAGGTCACTGCACCTCTGGACAGCATAGAAAATGAGCTGAATCTTTCTTCAACACCATCTACAGTGACAACTCTACCTAGTGATCCCGCTAAATGGGCTGAGACCCTCACTGAGTCAATGAAGGAAGTTCTTATTCAAAGAGGTGCAAAATCATTTCACAACCGTCACAGCCATTATCCAGCTTCTGTGAGGAACAGTGGGCTAGGAGGCAAAACCCGATGCCTAAACAATGAACATTTTACTTCACACTTGCCCAATGGACAACGAGTACAAAGAGAGTGGCTGATGTACTCTCCCTCTACTGGTAATGTTTACTGCTTTGCATGCAAACTGTTTTCCCCAAAAACGCATTCTTTTGTGACAGGCTATTGTGATTGGAAACACTCAGAAAGATTTGGTGAACATGAGCGAAGTGCTGAGCACATAACCTGCATGCAAGCAGTCTTGAACCGCGCCAAAGGTGCCACAGTTGATGCAGACCTGTTCAAACAGTTTCAGGCAGAGAGCAGCTATTGGAGGCAGGTGTTACAAAGAGTTGTTGCAGTCATTAAATTCCTTGCAGAAAGGGGCCTTGCATTTAGGGGTAAAAATGAATCGTTAGGGTCTCCTCTCAATGGGAACTACCTTGGTATTCTGGAGGTCCTGGCTGAATTTGATCCCTTTCTAAAGGATCACATCAGAAAGTTTGGGCAGATGGGTCGAGGTAATACCTCATATCTGTCCTCCACCATTTGTGAGGAATTCATTGAATTGATGGGTGCAAAAACCAAACAGGCTATAGCAGATGAACTGCAAGCAAGCAAATACTACTCTATCATTGTGGATTCAACCCCAGATTTATCTCATGTGGACCAATTGACATTCATATTCCGTTTTGTTAGCAAAGAGGGCAGTGTTGTTGAACGCTTTGTGGGTTTTGAGCCCATTACTAGCCATACAGGTGAAAGTTTGGCTAACTGTGTCATGTCTGTGTTGGAAAATCTAGGGTTAGAGCTGTCAAATTGCAGGGGGCAGGCTTATGATAATGCCAGCAACATGTCAGGGAGGTATAATGGGTTGCAGGCTCACTTAAAGAAAAGCAACCCATTAATACACTATATTCCATGTGCAGCTCACTCTTTGAATTTGGTGGGAGTCAACAGCATTGACAGATGTGGAAATGAAGTCTCTAAGTATTTTGACTTGATTCAGTCTATTTACAACTTCACAACTGCATCCACACACCGATGGGACAGGGTATTTGGCAATTCCAACATAGATCTCACACTTAAAGCTTTATCCAACACGCGTTGGAGTTGCCGTGCAGAATCTACCAAAGCACTGTGGCAGAACTACAGTAAAATAAAAGCAGCACTACAGGTTATTTCCACTGATGACACAGAGAAACGAGACACACGAACTGAAGCTGACAGTCTAGTGCGGAAGCTGGATTCACTTGAGATGGCCTTCATGGCAGGCTTTTGGGACACTGTTCTGTCCAGATTTCAGGCCACAAGTCTGCAACTTCAAAAAGCAGACATGGACCTTGGTACAGCAGTTAGATTGCTGGAATCTCTGCGCACCTTTGTTCTCTCCCAAAGAGATCTATTTGATCATTTTGAGCAGAAAGCCTTAAACATGTTGGGTGGCACCCCATCTTACAGGGCTGAACGGACGAGGAAACGTAAAAAGTTTGCTGATGAATCAGCATCCCCAGATGTTGTGCTTGAGGGAAGGCAACTGTTTCAAATAGAGACATTTATTGCCTCTATTGATCAACTGAGTTCAAGCCTTAATCACCGTCTGGAGGCCTACAAACATCTGAACAATTTGTTCAGTGTCCTTTTCTCTTTGGATACAGAGTCCAATGCTTCAGTCCTTCACAAGGCCAAGATTCTCACTGAATCATACCCATCTGACCTCAATGAAAGTCTTGGACAGGAGCTTATACAGTTCAAATCTTTTATACAGCTCAACAACACTGATGAGGAGAGGACCCCTTCAGGACTGCTCAAAACAATAATACATTTTGGACTACAGCCTACGTTTCCTAATACATACATTGCGCTACAGATTTTTCTCACTCTACCGGTCAGTAACTGTGAGGGAGAACGCTCATTCTCTCTTTTGTCAAGAGTAAAAAATGAGCTGCGCACAAGAATGACTCAGAAAAGATTAAATGCGTTATCTCTAATGGCAATTGAGAGTGAGCTGACAAGAGAGTTGGACTTCAATGATGTGGTGGATGATTTTGCAAAATTGAAAGCACGAAAGAAACCCCTTGCTTAAAGGTGCACTGTGTAAGATTTTTAGGTTATTTCCAGAATTCACCCATTCACTAATGTTAGGCTACCTGTTTTCATGAATACTTACCACCACCATAAAATTCTAAGTATCCATTATGACTTGGAGAATTGCACTTTTGCCATTTCTGGGAAGTGTCACCTGGATTGTGAAGATAGGATTGACTTTAGGCAGAAGCTTGGTGCTTTCTCTGGCAAACTGAACCTCAAGCTTCATTCTCTGCAGCTTTGCATTCTTGTGCAGACTTTCATCCACAAGGAACTTTTCAACTTCCCCACTATCGTGAAGGGGCCATCAAAAGATTTCAGTGTGTCCAGCATGTCTAGTCTCTTACTCTCCTTTCTTTGAGCCATCTCTTGTTTCTCATCTGCCCTACTCTCGAATTTTGCCTTCATGAATTTACTCCAGTTGAGTTCAACCTCCCTTTTTGCTTGTGCTGCTGCCTTGAAACCTCTGAAGCTCCTGGCTCTTCTGTAAAATTATTGACCTATTGACTGCGTTCAGTGTGCCCAACTTCTTCAGTTTGTAGTCCACCTTGCCACATTGTCTCTCCATCCCAATGTTGTGCACAGGGGTGCCATCAATGTTACTAGCCTGTTCACTGACAGGGTCCATTGGGAAGGTCTCCTCCTCCATCCTCTGCCTGGCCAGGACAGTCTTCAGATGGGGCAGCATGAGATCTGTCAGCTGCTTCACTTCATCCAAGTATTCGGCAGCCACGTCTGACACTGAGTTCAGGACATGTCCAGTGCCTGTCCAGCCACTATAGCATTCTTGGAAATGGGCTATCTTGACCTGCATGCAGCCCTTGTACCATGAACTGGCCTACACCTTTCTTTGTGGTGCTCTCCGATGCATGTTATCATTTTACCTTTCTCCTTCTCCTCAAGCTTAACCACAAATAGATACAGACTTTGAGCCTCAATTTGCTGCACAGCTGCCGTTATGCCAATGTGTTTTCCTAAGATATTATTTTATTTTTAATGATAGAAGGGAGGAAAAGGGGGCAAAAATCATGTCCGATTTAGTTTTTTGGGTGGGTTGGGGGGTTTATTTCATGATAGCTACCAACTTCCAATACATAATATCTCTCAAATGACCCAATGCACCATCACTGAAGTGGGCGTAATCATTTTCAAAAATGTTTATTTTTAGGCCATTTATCCCCTCCCCCTGTGTCTGTGTGAAACCTGTGCTTGTCAGTGTCTGTGTGGTATACCTAATAGTGTGTGTGCAGTATGTGCACTCTTCTGTACAGTACAGTGTGCATGTCTGTTCACAGTATACAGTATTTCTTGCATAGTGCGTGCGTGTGTGTGCGCCCACACGCGCGGGGGGTTGAGGGGCCAAGACCATGTCAGGCCCAGGGGGCCAAAATTTCTTAATCCGCCCCTGCAAATCAGGCCCACGACATTACTTTAAGTGGCCCGCGAAAGCCTGGAAATAATATGCGTTAATAAAATGCTTAACATTTTCTTACTAAATATATTTGTTATTTCCCTTTTGACATTAAAAATCATGTACTGCATGCAATTGCATGTCTTTTATAATTCAATATTTAAAAATCTAAATATTATATTATCATGTATTCCAAAAACAATTTTTTGTTGAAGTAAAGATAAATAATGTACGTAAATAGCTGCTTGACTTAAAATATCTGATTTTTTCAACAACAACAACAACAAAAATGTTTTTGCCTAATTGTTTTTGCCTATTTCCCATACAAATGACAGAAAAACTAGCAGTTTTTTTTATTATATATATATATATATATATATATATATATATATATATATATATATATATATATATATATATATATATATATATATATATATATATATATATATATATATATATATATACAGGTGTATATATATATATATATATATATATATATATATATATAAAAAAAATTTAATTGTATTTTATTTATTCTATTTTTATTTTTTAGCAGTTTGAAATACCACCTTCACGACATCTTACTCTTTGCAAAATGATTCTATGTGGAAATAATATGCTTTAATAAAATGCTTAAATTTTTCTTACTAAATATATGTGTTATTTCCCTTTTGACATTAAAAATCATGTACTGCATGCAATTGCATGTCTTTTGTAATTCAATATTTAAAAATCTAAATATTATATTATCATGTATTCCAAAAACAATTTTTTGTTGAAGTAAAGATAAATACTGTACTTAAATAGCTGCTTGACTTAAAATATGTGATTTTTTCAACAACAACAACAAAAATGTTTTTGCCTAATTGTTTTTGCCTATTTCCCATACAAATGACAGAAAAACTAGCTTTTTTTTCATTTATATATATATATATATATATATATATATATATATATATATATATATATATATATATATATATATATATATATATATATATATTTTTTTTTTTTTTTTAAATTGTATTTTATTTATTCTATTTTTATTTTTTAGCCGTTTGAAATACCACCTTCACGACATCTTACTCTTTGCAAAATGATTCTATGTGGAAATAATATGCTTTAATAAAATGCTTACATTTTTCTTACTAAATATATGTGTTATTTCCCTTTTGACATTAAAAATCATGTACTGTATGCAATTGCATGTCTTTTGTAATTCAATATTTAAAAATATAAATATTATATTATCATGTATTCCAAAAACAATTTTTTGTTGAAGTAAAGATAAATACTGTACTTAAATAGCTGCTTGACTTAAAATATCAGATTTTTTCAACAACAACAACAACAAAAATGTTTTTGCCTAATTGTTTTTGCCTATTTCCCATACAAATGACAGAAAAACTAGCAGTTTTTTCATTTATATATATATATATATATATATATATATATATATATATATATATATATATTTTTTTTTTTTTTTTTAAATTGTATTTTATTTATTCTATTTTTATTTTTTAGCCGTTTGAAATACCACCTTCACGACATCTTACTCTTTGCAAAATGATTCTATGTGGAAATAATATGCTTTAATAAAATGCTTAAATTTTTCTTACTAAATATATGTGTTATTTCCCTTTTGACATTAAAAATCATGTACTGCATGCAATTGCATGTCTTTTATAATTCAATATTTAAAAATCTAAATATTATATTATCATGTATTCCAAAAACAATTTTTTGTTGAAGTAAAGATAAATACTGTACGTAAATAGCTGCTTGACTTAAAATATCAGATTTTTTCAACAACAACAACAACAACAATGTTTTTGCCTATTTGTTTTTGCCTAATTCCTATACAAATGACAGAAAAATTAGCAGGGTTTTTTTTGTTTTTGTTTTTTTAATTTGTATATATATATATATATATATATATATATATATATATATATATATATATATATATATATATATATATATATATATATATATATATATATATTTTTTTTTTTTAAATTGTATTTTATTTATTCTATTTTTATTTTTTAGCCGTTTGAAATACCACCTTCACGACATCTTACTCTTTGCAAAATGATTCTATGTGGAAATAATATGCTTTAATAAAATGCTTAAATTTTTCTTACTAAATATATGTGTTATTTCCCTTTTGACATTAAAAATCATGTACTGCATGCAATTGCATGTCTTTTATAATTCAATATTTAAAAATCTAAATATTATATTATCATGTATTCCAAAAACAATTTTTTGTTGAAGTAAAGATAAATACTGTACGTAAATAGCTGCTTGACTTAAAATATCAGATTTTTTCAACAACAACAACAACAACAATGTTTTTGCCTATTTGTTTTTGCCTAATTCCTATACAAATGACAGAAAAATTAGCAGGGTTTTTTTTTGTTTTTGTTTTTTTAATTTGTATATATATATATATATATATATATATATATATATATATATATATATATATATATATATATATATATATATATATATATATATATATATATAAATATATATATATATATATTTTTTTTTTTTTAAATGTATTTATTTATTTTTTTGTTTTATTTTTTGTTATTGTATTTTATTTTATTCTTATTATTTTTTTAGCAGTTTGAAATACCACCTACACAACATATTACTCTTTGCAAAATTATTTTATGTGGCCGGCAAAGGACTGAAAATAATATGCGTTAATAAAATGCTTAATTTTTTTCTTACTAAATGTATTTGTTCTTTACCTTTTGACATTAAAAAAAATAATGTACTGCATGCAATTGCATATATTTCAAAATTCCATATTATCAAAATCAAAATATGTATTATGTATTCCAAAAATATGTTTTGTTAAAATAAAGATAAATACTGTACTTAAATATCTGCTTGACTTGTGATTTCAAAACAAATTATCAATCAAATTGTAGACTGTAAAATTTCCAATAGATTATACAGTTAAATTCCACCAACTGAGTTTTTTACTGTAAACTCAACTTTGGTACTGTTTTTTTTTCATAAACAGTAAGACACTAAAACATAAAAAAACAAAACAAAAAAACAAAAAACAAAAAAAAAACATTAAAACAACAAGCAAAATGGGTTGAAAATAAAATATCAGATTTGTTCAACAACAACAACAAAAATGTTTGTTTTTGCCTATTTCCCATACTAATGACAAAAAAACTAGCAGTTTGTGTTTTGTTTTTGTTTTTAATATATATATATATATATATATATATATATATATATATATATATATATATATATATATATATATATATATATATATATATATATATATATATATATATATATATATATATATATAGATATATATATATATATATATAATTGTTTTAATTATTATTTTTTTTAAATTATTATTAGACCCTAAAACATAAAAAAACAAAAAAATAACAAAAAAAAACCCCATTAAAACAACAAGCAATATGGGCTAAAAATAAAATATCAGATTTGTTTTTGCCTTTTTCCCATACAAATGAAAGAAAAACTTGCAGGTTTTTTGTAATTTATTTTATTTATTTTATATACAGTAAGACACTAAAACATTAAAAAACAAACAAAAAAACAATAAAACAACAATATTTTACAGTGAAAAAAAACCTAACTGCCAGCTCTGTTGTTTGAATTTTACCGCTAAAACAGTGGTATTGTTTGTCCATTCCATTTATTCAAATGTTTATATGCTATAAAAAAAAAACACGCTTTTACTGTAAAATTCTGGTGACTGAGCTGCCAGTTTTCATGAAACTTTTTATTTTTTTGCAGCTTATGTAAAAAAATATATTGTTAATGTATTATATATATATATATATATATATATATATATATATATATATATATATATATATATATATATATATATATATATATATATATATATATATATATATACATGTATCTTCATATATTACCCGTTGTTAAAAACGGCCCTCTGAGGGCAACCATAACTGCCGTGTGGCCCTCAATGAAAACAAGTTTGACACCCCTGACATAAACCAATGGAGGGTTTGCAACTAAGATAAGAAGACAAAAAAAATATTTTTGGGGGGGAATTTTGTTTATCATATCCTTACGTAAGACAAAAACACAAATGTTTCTCTTTTTTATGCATTCTAACTCGTAAATAAACGCTAGCATGAGTCAGCTGACAATGAAGGTAATAGGAGTCTTTTTATTCCGCCTATAAAGCGCTCTAAAAACATAATGTTATATGCTTGTAAGTATAAATGTAGTATCTAGTAACATTCATAAAAAACATGTAATATTCACGTATTTTGCTCATTTTAAGCATACAGCAGCGAAATGATTTCACAGACGCATCACAACGCTCACTTTTCCCTTCAACGACACGACTAATCATGGCAGACTGGATGACAGACAACAAAGACTACTTTGGGACAAATGATGATCCAGAAACGTATATTTTTTGAGGTCGATCTACAAGTTTTCAAAGCTGCGTGTTTTAGTGAAGCAACAGTAATTTTTGATTTTCCTACACTTTGAATCCTGCGGCTTATAAGACGGCGCGGCTTCCTGCAAGTGTTTATAAATACAAAATAATTGAAAGTCGGCCAGCAATCTATTTAATGCTATATTTTCTGTATGCATGTTATTTTACTTCCATTCATCTTTCTACCATTTTTTCCTCCCTTTTTGTAGTTAGACTTAGACTTAGACAAACTTTATTGATCCACAAGGGAAATTTTTCCACACAGTAGCTCAGTTACAAAGGATGAAAAGTTGAAGGATGGAAAGGATAATGCACAAAAGGTATAAAGTAGACTAAAAATGTACCATAGTAGCAATATAAAATATAACATATTTGTAATATTTACATATTATATATATAGAGTATATAATATATACTGATATATTATATTATATTATATTTTTATATATTATATACAGGTTCATGTGCATGAAAAACAGCTGCATGAACTACTGCGTGTGTCTCGTTCTGTTCCTTCCCCACTTCCTGTTTCTTTGGTTAGACTTCCTGGGTGATGCACATCTGAAACTGTTTATTTCCGACACTTCATTCTAACGTTTCTTTTTTTTCCCTTCAATATACAGAGTTTATCTGATAGTCCTGCTTTGAAAATGTTTTAAGCAGCCTCATGTTTAGTTTCCTCCGCACCTGGACCAAAGCTCACCTTTAATAATAATAATAATAGATTTTATTTGTAAAAAAGCACTTTACATTGAGCAAACAACCTCAAAGTGCTACAGTGTATTAAAAAATAATAATAAAAGATAATCTAAATAAATACAAATACAATTTAGAACAGCCTAATAGCTAGAACTAGTATGCGTTTATCTAAAAAAAAGACTTTTTTAAAAAGAAGGGTTTTTAAGCCTTTTTTAAAAGCATTTACAGTCTGTGGTGCCCTCAGGTGGTCAGGGAGAGTTCCACAGACTGGGAGCGGCGGAACAGAAAGCCCGGTCTCCCATTGTTCGTAGCTTTGTCCTCGGAGGTTGGAGGAGGTTAGCCTGTCCGGAGCGGAGGTGTCGTGTGGAGGATTTGGGGGTGAGTAGTTCTTTGAGGTAGAGGGGGGGCGTATTTCTGCATTCTCATCAGGATCCTAGCAGCACTATTCTGTATGTATCGCAGCTTCTGGATGTTCTCGCTGGGGATCCCGACAAGAAGTGCGTCGCGGTAGTCTAGCCTGGAGGAGACACAGGCTAGACCTTTGTGCATTCATGCACAGTGTAAAACATTTGGTGGACAAAATGAGACAGAGAAGGAGTGGCATGAAAACACGTCTTTCTGTGGCAGCATCGGAGAAAGTTGTACATGTAAAGAAACTACGGTGAGTTCAAGGATCGCCGAAATTAGTAGGACAAAACGCCGCTCGCCAAATACTCCCATCAGTGAAGCGTGTTGGATATAAACGGTGGGATTTCTAACAATTAGGAAGATTTGTCTTCACTCAGAAGAGTTGAAGCTGTATTAGCTGCAAAAAGTGGACCCACATCATATTGAGCCCTATGGGTTAGGAATGGGATGGCACTTCAAGTTCATATGTGAGTCAAGGCAGGTGGCCAAATACTTTCGGCAATATAGTGAATGTCAGTTGCTAGTCCGTTCACCTTGAAAATCATAGGATTACATCGGAATTCTTTTTTAGAAATATTTTAAATTTTTAAGGATCAGTTCCGGCACCGTTTCAGCTAGACGATAAAGGTTGCAACTTTTGGTCGCTGATCCAAAAAAAAGCCTTGCCTGTACCGGAAGTAGCGTGACATCACCGGAGGAAGGACTCCTCACATTTTCCCATTGTTTACACCAGCAGCGAGAGAGATTCGGACCGAGAAAGCGACGATTACCCCATTAATTTGAGCGAGGATGAAAGATTTGTGGATGAGGAAAGTGAGAGTGAAGGACTGGAGTGCAGTGCAGGACGTATCTTTTTTTTCGCTCTGACCGTAACTTAGGTACAAGCTGGCTCATTGGATTCCACACTTTCTCCTTTTTCTATTTGTATTTTAAACCACCTCGGATACTATATCCTCTTGAAAATGAGAGTCGAGAACGCGAAATGGACATTCACAGTGACTTTTATGTCCACGACAATACAAGCTCTTTAGCTACTGAGCTAACGTGATAGCATCGGGCTCAAATGCAGATAGAAACAAAATAAATAAATCCCTTTCTGGAAGGATGGACAGAAGATCAACAATACTATTAAACCATGGACATGTAACTACACGGTTAATAATTCCCAGCTTGGCGAAGCTTAACAAAGCTGTTGCTAACGACGCCATTGAAGCTAACTTAGCAACGGGACCTCACAGAGCTATGTTAAAAACATTAGCGCTCCAGCTACGCCAGCCAGCCCTCATCTGCTCATCAACACCCGTGCTCACCTGCGTTCCAGCGATCGACGGAAGGACGAAGGACTTCACCCGATCATCCGTGCGGTCGGCGGTTAGCGTCGGCTAGCGCGTCTGCTATCCAAGTCAAAGTCCTCCTGGTTGTGTTGCTGCAGCCAGCCGCTAATACACCGATCCCACCTACAACTTTCTTCTTTGCAGTCTTTATTGTTCATTAAACAAATTGCAAAAGATTCACCAACACAGATGTCCAGAATACTGTGGAATTTTGAGATGAAAACAGAGCTTTTTTGTATTGGATTCAATGGGGTACCAATACTTCCGGTTCAACGATTGACGTCACGCGCATACGTCATCGTATATAGACGTTTTCAAGCGGGAAATTTAAAATTGCACTTTATAAGTTAACCCGGCCGTATAGGCATGTGTTGCAATGTTAAGATTTCATCATTGATATATAAACTATCAGACTGCGTGGTCGGTAGTAGTGGCTTTCAGTAGGCCTTTAAATATCGTGGAGAGTAGGAGTGATTCTTAAACTTAAGAAAGTTGATAAATAGCTTTTATTCTTAAGTTTGAGAGTAGGACTAAATTTCGCAAATTCTCAGGAATTAAGTGTAAAATGGCACTCTAAGACTCTTGATAAAAACGGCCCCAGGTCTACTGGCGCCATTTTTAAAGTACTGATTTGGTATCAATTAGAATGTAAACAATACCCATGCCTAGTTACTAGCTTCCCAAAAAAACCAAAAGCAAGCTCTGAACCAACCCTTAGTTTTTTTAGATAGTATTATCATAGACGAAATATCATTGCGGTAACAAAAACAAAGTCACATTGAAAAACAGCAGCGGGGATTTTTACAGGAACTCGACTTGTGAAATTGCGTAGTAGTTGAAATGTGAGCGTCTGGTGTGGCGGTTATGTAAGTGAACGTGTCACGTATGTCTCGTGCATCCTCGAATGTGCGTTCGTTTGGTAGTCTAGGAAAAAAACAAAAACAAAACAACAACAACATTCGATTTGAGGCATCTTTCCGTGCTCTGTGGCGCATCGACCGACCCGGCAAGCAAAGTATTGGAGAAACGCGCAAAGGTCAAGAGTAGAGCGCACACCCACGGACGCAAACTCTGACTAATTTCAGTTCCTCTCAGAGTGTCGGAACACAGACGTGTACTCTTGTGTCGAAATAACACATTTTCATACATTTGAAAGTACCTCAACTTACCCGTCTTGTTGAGATATGAGCTTTTTTGTCGTGCTTTATATTAAGTTGCAAGCCTCCCTACCGCTACTTGGAGTAAACGGCGGACATGTATCCATGAAAATATGAAGAAGCTGCTGCTGACGTGTTAAACAGATAAGTGAGCTCCAAGTAGATACCGTAGAAGTCCACTACACGTACATAAGGTTGCATGATATAGACCAGGGCAGGGGTCACCAACGCGGTGCCCGCGGGCACCTGGTGGCCCGTAAGGACCAGATGAGTAGCCCGCTGGCCTGTTCTAAAAATAGCTCAAATAGCAGCCTCTATTTTTTAAATTGTATTTATTTACTAGCAAGCTGGTCTGGCTTTGCCTGACATTTTTAATTCTAAGAGAGACAAAACTCAAATAGAATTTGAAAATCCAAGAAAATATTTTAAAGACTTGGTCTTCACTTGTTTAAATAAATTCATTCATTTTTTTACTTTGCTTCTTATAACTTTCAGAAAGACAATTTTAGAGGAAAAAATACAACCTTAAAAATGATTTTAGGATTTTTAAACACATATACCTTTTTACCTTTTAAATTCCTTCCTCTTCTTTCCTGACAATGTAAATCAATGTTCAAGTAAATTTATTTTTTTTATTGTAAAGAATAATAAATACGTTTTAATTTAATTCTTCATTTTTAGCTTCTGTTTTTTCGACGAAGAATATTTGTGAAATATTTCTTCAAACTTATTATGATTAAAATTCAAAAAAATTATTCTGGCAAATCTAGAAAATCTGTAGAATCAAATGTAAATCTTATTTCAAAGTCTTTTGAATTTCTTTTAACATTTTTGTTCTGGAAAATCTAGAAGAAATAATGATTTGTCTTTGTTAGAAATATAGCTTGGTCCAATTTGTTATATATTCTAACAAAGTGTAGATTGGTTTTTAACCTATTTAAAACATGTCATCCAAATTCTAAAATTAATCTTAATCAGGAAAAATTACTAATGATGTTCCATAAATTATTTTATTATTTTTTTCAAAAAGATTCAAATTAGCTAGTTTTTCTCTTCTTTTTTTCAGTTGAATTTTGAATTTTAAAGAGTCGAAATTGAAGATAAACTATGTTTCAAAATTTAATTGTCATTTTTTTCATGTTTTCTCCTCTTTTAAACCGTTCAATTAAGTGTAAATATCATTAATTATTAATAATAACATAGAGTTAAAGGTAAATTGAGCAAATTGGCTATTTCTGTCAATTTATTTAAGTGTGTATCAAACTGGTAGCCCTTCGCATTAATCACTACCCAAGAAGTAGCTCTTGCTTTCAAAAAGGTTGGTGACCCCTGGCCCAGGGGTTCTTAACCATTCCACTACAGAGAGGCCCCGGGGCCCACTCAAATTATTGACACTGAATTTGTAATCACATTTAATAATTATATCTAACCTACGTAAAGTTTAACAGGTTAAAATTATTGTCAAATGATATAAAAACCATGTGTTAATCACAAATATTACTATTTATTTAACACATAAACATTAGGTTTAAGTCAGGGTGGTTACAAAAGTAAGTACTAGTCAAATACTCTGCAAGGGAGGAACTCGTAAATTTTAAAACAATTATGTTGAGTTAAAATAAATTAAATACACTAAATAAGGAAAATGTGTCGATAAAATTAAGGTGAAAATGAAAATACAGCTTCACCACTTTAGTCACAATTTTTGCGCTACGGAAACTTCTCTATTACTAACTCCAGGCTTCCTCTGTTTGTTTGATATTGTCATTACTGCCACAAGTGGTTGAAAAGTGTATTACAACCGAGTACGGACCTCGGCTGAGAAATTGATTTGTTTTTTTCTGGCGGCCCTCTAGGGGGCGCTCACAGCCCAACTATGGTCAAGAAACACTGATATAGACGATATAAATGATTACGTTTGCCCGACGATCGAGATTTTATCGTGAAAGTGCAAGTTGTTGACACACTCCAGCTGTGTCCCTAACATTTGACAGCGACAACAAACAGCCGCACCCTCGACGCCATGTAGGATCCTAGCTGAATTCCTGGTTATCTGGAATTTTTTATTTCATTTTTTATTTTGATAATTTTAGACATGCACATTTATTTCACAAACGTATTACGACGTTCACTTTATTTTCAACAACACTGATTATTACTCACTGCAGACTTCATTAGCGCCAACAAACATAATAAAACATCACTTACTGTACAATGTCTGCTGTCAGTAGGATGTCGACTGCTAGAATGTCCATTTAGTCCCATTTAGTAATAATTTTAATAATTTTAATCGTAATAATTGTAATTATTTTAATTTTGATCATTTTAATTCCCCCTCAGCGATTAATAAAGTATTTCTGTTTCTGATTCTGATTCTGATTTAAATGAAGAATGACCCATAAATGCTTGTGAACAAAAGGAGGTTTGGAACCAAGGGTCTTTTTGTGCCGTTATCACCAATTTTGGGTCTAAATGGGCTGTCAAAGTGTACCAACTTGTCGGAGTACGTCCTCAGCCTTCCACTATCCAGGTGAGAGGCATTATATATGATCTAAAACACACTTTAAATATCACTTACTGTACAATGTCTGCTGTCACTAGGATGCCGACTGCTAGAATGTCCATTTATTCCCATTTAGACGAAGAATGACTCATAATGCTTGTGAAGAAAAAGGGGTTTGGAACCAAAGCGTCTTTTTGTGTGGTTATCGCCAATTCCGGGTCTAAATGGGCTGTCAAAGTGTACCAACTTGTCGGAATACGTCCTCATCCTTCTACTATCCCGGTGAGAGGGCATGGTATAGGATCTACAATACACTTTAAAACATCACTTACTGTACAATGTCTGCTGTCATTAGGATGCCGACTGCTAGGATGTTCGTATATTCTCGTTTCGATTAAGAATTACTCATAATCCTCTCGGGAAAAAAAGGGGTTTTCAACCAAGAGTTTTTTTGTGTCGTTATCGCCAATTCCGGGTCTAAATGGGCTGTCAAAGTGTACCGACTTGTTAGAATACATCCTCATCCTTCTACTATCCAAGTGAGAGGCATGATATACAATCTAAAACACACTTTAAAACATCACTTACTGTACAATGTCTGCTGTCATTAGGATGCCGACTGCTAGGATGTTAATGTATTCTCGTTTAGATGAAGAATTACTCATAATCCTAGCGGAAAAAAAGGGCAACCAGGAGCCTTTTTGTGTCGTTATCCCCAATTACGGGTCTAAATGGGCTGTCAAAGCGTACCAACTTGTCGGAGTACGTCCCCAGCCTTCTACTATCCAGGTGAGAGGCATGATATACGATCTAAAACACACTTTAAAACATCACTTACTGTGCAATGTCTGCTGTCAGTAGGATGCCGACTGCTAGGATGTTAAAATATTCTCGGTTAGATGAAGAATTACTCATAATCCTTGCGGAAAAAAGGGAAACCAAGAGCTTTTTTGTGTCGTTATCGCCAATTACGGGTGTAAATGGGCTGTCAAAGTGCACCGACTTGTCGGCGTACGTCCTCAGCCTTCTACTATCCCGGTGAGAGGCATGATATACGATCTAAAACACACTTTAAAACATCACTTACTGTACAATTTCTGCTGTCAGTAGGATGCCGACTGCTAGGATGTTAAAATATTCTCGGTTAGATGAAGAATTACTCATAATCCTTGCGGAAAAAAGGGCAACCAAGAGCTTTTTTGTGTCGTTATCGCCAATTACGGGTGTAAATGGGCTGTCAAAGTGCACCGACTTGTCGGAGTACGTCCTCAGCCTTCTACTATCCAGGTGAGAGGCATGATATACGATCTAAAACACACTTTAAAACATCACTTACTGTACAATGTCTGCTAGGATGTTAAAATATTCTTGGTTAGATGAAGAATTACTCATAATCCTAGCGGAAAATAGGGCAACCAAGAGCCTTTTTGTGTCGTTATCGCCAATTACGCGTGTAAATGGGCTGTCAAAGTGTACCGACTTGTCGGCGTACGTCCTCAGCCTTCTACTATCCAGGTGAGAGGCATGATTTATGATCTACAATAGGGAGCAAGGAAGCCAGTCGATTGTGTCAACATGGGCACACAAGCTGGTGATCAGGGCACCGCTATAAATAGTCTGCCTGCGTTAGCACTCGTAATAACAATATCACTAATACTTGCCTAATATTCAAGTCTGGATGGTTATTTATTGGATTTTATGGTCGAAAAAGAGGAGGTTTTTTAATGTTTAGAATGCGTTAAAAAAAAAAAAAAAAATCCGCCCTTTCATTATGATTGTAAACCATAGGGCAATTTCCATAACAAGTGCACTTCCCCTTTAAGTGCAGAGGACCAGGACCAAAGAGTCTGAGGCACACCGCCGCAGCGTGCATGTAAATAGCGGCGCTTTTATGCATTTTACCAGTCGCAAATGGGTTTTTAAACACACGTCCCAGGTAGGGTGTGATTTAAAAGGGTTTTGGTGAGCTCGACGTTCCTTCAAAGTGGTCGTGCTACCTTTGAACCACAGGGGGCAGCAGCATATTCAGTTTATGAAGGGAAGGCTGCAGGAGCCACAGTCAGACACAACACTTTCTCCGCAATCCAAGACTTGTTTTTGTTTTTTTTCTCTCCAAAGCAGCTTGTTCATTGGCGTATTCAATTACAGACTGCAATTGAAGGCACTCAACACGGATTATGTTTGAAGGCGCATCCTCTCGTCAGAAAAAAAGGTCAATGATTTCCATCTTTTTTGCGACCATCAGACACACGGGCCGTGCGGCGAGGAGGATGAAGATCAATAGTCACCTGATAGCGGTCTGATAAGAGGCGTCCGGCGCTTGGAAATACGTGTCGGGTCTCTTGGCTCTTGCTCAAGCACGACTCTCAGACAGACAGGAAATGGAAGCCTTTCGAAAAAAGGAAGTGAGGCCCCTCGGTGTGCAGTAGAGGAAAATTCCAGTGGGTGCGAAAAAAAAAAGAAAGAACAAAAACACTATTCAAATCGCTTCAGATTGATTTTAGGACCCCATAGTTTAAAAACAAATAGCCATTGTTGCTTCAATGTGTTTTATTTTGTATTAAACATGCTTCACTGATGAGAGTATTTGGCCAGTGCTGTTTTGTCCTACTAATTTTGGCGGTCCTTGAACTCACCGTAGTTTGTTTACATCAGTGTTTCTCAACCTTTTCTGAGCCGAGGCACATTTTTTTCATTGAAAAAATCCAGAGGCACACCACCAGCAGAAAACATTAAAAAATTAAACTCAGCGGCCGATATTGACAGTAAAAAGTCGTTCATGAAAAAAAAAAAAAAAAAATCACTATTAAAATCGCTTCAGATTGATTTTTGGAGCTTGAGTTGAAAAAACAAATAGCCATTGTTGCTTCAATTTGTTTTATTTTATATTAAACATGCTTCACTGATGAGAGTATTTGGCCACTGCTGTTTTGTCCTACTAATTTCGGCGGTCCTTGAACTCACCGTAGTTTGTTTACATCAGTGTTTCTCAACCTTTTCTGAGCCGAGGCACATTTTTTTCATTGAAAAAATCCAGAGGCACATTAAAACATTAAAAAATTAAACTCAGCGGCCGATATTGACAGTAAAAAGTCCTTCAGAAAAAAAAAAAGAAAAAAAAAACACTATTCAAATTGCTTCAGATTGATTTTTGGAGCACGTAGTTTAAAAAAAAAATATATTATTATTGCTTCAATTTGTTTTATTTTGTATTAAACATGCTTCACTGATGAGAGTATTCGGCCAGCGACGTTTTGTCCTACTAATTTTGGCGGTCCTTGAACTCACCGTAGTTTTTTCACATGTACAACTTTCTCCGACGCTGCCACAGAAAGACGTGTTTTATGCCACTCCTTCTTTGTCTCATTTTGTCCACCAAACGTTTTATGCTGTGCGTGAATGCACAAAGGTGAGCTTTTAGGCTATTAGTGTTTTTCAACCTTTTCTGAGCCGAGGCACATTTTTTTCATTGAAAAAATCCAGAGGCACACCACCAGCAGAAAACATTAAAAAATTAAACTCAGCGGCCGATATTGACAGTAAAAACTCCTTCAGAAAAAAAAAAAGAAAGAAAAAACACTATTCAAATTGCTTCAGATTGATTTTTGGAGCACGTAGTTTAAAAAAAAAAATATATTATTATTGCTTCAATTTGTTTTATTTTGTATTAAACATGCTTCACTGATGAGAGTATTCGGCCAGCGCCGTTTTGTCCTACTAATTTCGGCGGTCCTTAAACTCACCGTAGTTTTTTTAAATGTACAACTTTCTCCGACGCTGCCACAGAAAGACGTGTTTTATGCCAGTCCTTTTTTGTCTCATTTTGTCCACCAAACGTTTTATGCTGTGCGTGAATGCACAAAGGTGAGCTTTTAGGCTATCAGTGTTTTTCAACCTTTTCTGAGCCAAGGCACATTTTTTTCATTGAAAAAAATCCAAAGGCACACCACCAGCAGAAAACATTAAAACATTTAACTCAGTGCCTGATATTGACAATAAAAAGTCCTTCAGAAAAAAAAAAAAAAAGAACAAAAACACTATTCAAATCACTTCAGAATGATTTAATACATAGTTTTATTTTTTTTTTAAATAGCCGATGTTGCTTCAATTTGTTTTATTTTATATTAAACATGCTTCACTGATGAGAGTATTCGGCCAGCGGCGTTTTGTCCTACTAATTTTGGCGGTCCTTGAACTCACCGTAGTTTGTTTACATGATTGTTGTTCAACCTTTTCTGAGCCGAGGCACATTTTTTCATTGACAAAATCCAGAGGCACACCACCAGCAGAAAACATTAAAAAATTAAACTCAGCGGCCGATATTGACAGTAAAAAGTCGTTCAGAAAAAAAAAAAAGAAAAAAAAAACACTATTCAAATTAATTCAGATTGATTTTTGGAGCACGTAGTTTAAAAAAAAAAATATTATTGTTGCTTCAATTTGTTTTATTTTGTATTAAACATGCTTCACTGATAAGAGTATTCGGCCAGCGCCGTTTTGTCCTACTAATTTCGGCGGTCCTTGAACTCACCGTAGTTTTTTCACATGTACAACTTTCTCCGACGCTGCCACAGAAAGACGTGTTTTATGCCACTCCTTCTTTGTCTCATTTTGTCCACCAAACGTTTTATGCTGTGCGTGAATGCACAAAGGTGAGCTTTTAGGCTATCAGTGTTTTTCAACCTTTTCTGAGCCGAGGCACATTTTTTTCATTGAAAAAATCCAGAGGCACACCACCAGCAGACAACATTAAAACATTTAACTCAGCGGCCGATATTGACAGTAAAAAGGCGTTCAGAAATAAATAAAAAAAGGACAAAAACACTTTTCAAATCGCTTCAGATTGATTTTATACATAGTTTAATTTAAAAAAAATAGCCATTGTTACTTCAATTTGTTTTATTTTACATTAAACATGCTTCACTGATGAGAGTATTTGGCCAGCGAAGTTTTGTTCTACTAATTTCGGCGGTCCTTGAACTCACCGTAGTTTGTTTACATCAGTGTTTCTCAACCTTTTCTGAGCCGAGGCACATTTTTTCATTGAAAAAATCCAGAGGCACACCACCAGCAGAAAACATTAAAAAATTAAACTCAGCGGCCGATATTGACAGTAAAAAGTCCTTCAGAAAAATTAAATGACCCTGAAGTGTACGGCTGGAATATTGGTTAGAATGCCAATAGTTAGCATTTTTCAAGCACCGAATTAAATTACTCTGAAGTGCACGGCTGGAAAATTGGTTAGCATGCTAACAGTTAGCATTTTTCAAGCACCGAATTAAATGACTCTGAGGTGTACGGCTGGAAAATTGGTTAGCATGCCAAGAGTTGGTCTTGCATGTGTGTAACCATGATTGTTTAAAAGATGAGGATGTTTTCTTTAGATAATTTAGCGACATTGTTTACATTTTAGTATCTTTAATGTACAAAATGCAAAAGTGCAGGCCAACATATCCTTCAATGTTCATGTCTCGCAGGAAAACATTTTTACACCCCAGATTTAGAGTCTCCAATTAGTCGACCAAGCAGGCTTTTTGGACTGTGGGCGGAAACCGGAGTTCCATGCAAGAAAGTCCAAACAGCATACAGTCCAAGTGGAGATTCAAACCCACGAGGCAAATGTGCAAACCACATGTACCACCGCGCTCTATTTCCTTCAGGCATGAATCCAATATGTTGAATATACTAGAAATGAAGTTCAAGGACCTACAACGCTGTGTGTATAAATGTCTGATTGTGGGACAGTCATTTCATAAAACAAATGAAGATCAAATGTTGTTTATTCCAATTGCATTTGGGACACCTCAGTGTTTTGTGAACAGACGTACAAATACACTAATCCTTGCGCTTTTTTTAGAGATGGGATTTACGGCTCTTTGAACGGAGCCAGATCATGAAGAGACGTTACTTTCAAAGAGCCATTCAAAAAACTGGCTCCTTTTAAATATATATATATATCTATATATATATATATATATATATATATATATATATATATATATATATATATATGTATATATATATATATATATATATACATATATATATATATATATATATATATATATATATATATATATATATATATATATATATATATATATATATATATGCGCGAAGTTGGTAGAGTGGCCGTGCCAGCAATCGGAGGGTTGCTGGTTACTGGGGTTCAATCCCCACCTTCTACCATCCTAGTCACATCCGTTGTGTCCTTGGGCAAGACTCTTCACCCTTGCTCCTGATTGGTGCTGGTTAGCGCCTTGCATGGCAGCTCCCGTCATCAGTGTGTGAATGTGTGTGTATGTATATATATATATATATATATATATATATATATATATATATATATATAGGTGTCGCTTTATATATATATATATATATTTATATATATATATATATATAAATATAGGTAGAAAAGCGCTATACAAATATAACCCATGTATCATTATATATATATATATATATATATATATATATATATATATATATATATATATATATATATATATATATATATATATATATATATATATATATATATATATATATATATATATATATATATATATATATATATGATAAATAAATTACATATATATATATATATATATTTTTTTTTTTTTTTTTTTTTTTTGAACGGCTCTTTGAAAGTAATGGCTCTTCATATATATATATATATATATATATATATATATATATATATATATATATATATATATATATATATATATATATATATATATATATATATATATATATATATATACATAAATATATATATATATATGTATATATATACACATAAATATATATATATATATATATATATATATATATATATGTTTTTTTTCATATAAAATATATATATTTATTCAAACATAAATATAAATATATGTATTTATTTAAATATATATTTTTTATATATTTTTTAAATATATATTTTTTTTTTTATACAAAAAAATATATATTTATTTAAAAAATGCTGCTTAATTTCCTTAAACTCTGCCTAATGTTCTCGTCCATTTGCCAACAGGGTGGCAAAAAGGGCAATTGTCGACGCTAAATATTGCGTTAGCATACAAAACCCAAAACCAGTGAAGTTGTCAGGTTGTGTAAATGGTGAATAAAAACAGAATACAATGATTTGCAAATCCTTTTAAACTTATATTCAGTTGAATAGACTGCTAAGATAAGATATTTAACGTTTGAACTAGAAAACGTTATTTTTTGCAAATTGTAGCTCAGGTGGGTGCCATGATTGGGTATAAAAGCAGCTTCCATGAAATGCTCAGTCATTCACAAACAAGGATGGGGCGAGGGTCACCACTTTGTCAACAAATGCGTGAGCAAATTGTTGAACAGTTTAAGAAAAACCTTTCTCAACCAGCTATTGCAAGGAATTTAGGGATTTCACCATCTACGGTCCGTAATATCATCAAAAGGTTCAGAGAATCTGGAGAATTTACCAAACGTAAGCGATAATATTACAGACCTTCGATCCCTCAGGCGGTACTGCATCAAAAAGCGACATCAGTGTGTAAAGGATATCGCCACATGGGCTCAGGAACACTTCAGAAAACCGCTGTCAGTAACGACAGTTGGTCGCTACATCTGCAAGTGCAAGTTAAAACTCTACTACGCAAAGCCAAAGCCGTTTATCAACAACACCCAGAAATGTGCCAACTTCACTGACAAATAAAAGGCCTACAACTAGTTAAGATGAAACACTGAAGCAGTAGAATTCACCCTTACAAACTTTACACAAACTGGGCCAGATATGACTGGCTGACGTCTGCAAGGACACACACACACACACACACACACACACACACGAACTATAGCGCAGTAAGACAAGTGTACAAAGTGAATCAGCTGACATAATTTCACTAGCGTGTGACCACAAGGCCACGTAATTGCCCAGAAATAAAAGCAAAGTGTGACTTTATCAGCAGGGTCATTGACCTTGACAAAAAAAGGAGAAGAAAACGCTGAGGGTCTATTTTGGACATGTTAAAAAAATAAACTAAAAAAAGACAAGAAAAAACAAAACAAAGCAGGGTTTCTTGAAGAAAAATGTGGATGAGTACTTCAATACAATCTGAAAGCAAAGAGTTTCTGCCAAAGTGCAACTTTTTGGATTAAAAAAAAATAATTCATATTTTTTTTGTTTGCAGGCTTTGCTTTAAATAATGTTTTTAAATATTGTTTACAATAAAGATTAACAATTTTAATGTGATCCCTTTAAAGTTCGTGGCAAAGTAGGCCTACATAAGAGGTGTCAAAGTCCTTTTCACTGAGGGCCACATCGCAGTTATGTTCTTCTATTATTACACAATTTTTTTAATGCATATCATCAGTAGATTTTTTTTAAACTAAACTGTGAAAAAAATACGGTAAGTTGCAATAATTTCACCTCCAAATGTAGTGTATATCAGTGGTCCCCAACCACCGGGCCGGGAACCGGTACCGGGCCGCGGACCGATTGATACCGGGCCTTACAAAAAATGTAATTTAATTTTTTTTTTTTTTTTTTTTTTTTTTTTAAATTAAATCAACATAGAAAACACAATATATACATTATATATCAATATAGATCAATACAGTCTGCAGGGATACAGTCCGTAAGCACACATGATTGTATTTCTTTATGAAAAATAAAATAAAATAAAAATAGAACAGAACACTTTTCCACTTCGTTTCTGGGCGTTGTTGATAAATGGCTTTGGCTTTGCACAGTAGAGATTTAACTTGCACTCACAGACGTAGCAACCAACTGTCGTTACTGACAGTGGTTTTCTGAAGTGTTCCTGAGCTCATGTGGTGATATCCTTTACACACTGATGTCTGTTTTTGATGCAGTAAGGGAATTGGAATTGGAATTGTATTATTATGGTATTATTGTGTATTATTTTGTTCAACTGATTAATTTCAAAAACAATTTGAAATGTGGACTCGTCAGACCACATAAAACTTTTCCACTTTGCGTCAGTCCATCTTAGATGAGCTAGAAGCCGGCGGCGTATCTGGGTGTTGTTGATAAATGGCTTTGGCTTTGCATAGTAGAGCTTTAACTTGCACTCACAGACGTAGCGACCAACTATCGTTACTGACAGTGGTTTTCTGAAGTGTTCCTGAGCCCATGTGGTGATATCCTTTACACACTGATGTCGGTTTTTGATGCAGTGAGGGAATTTGGAATTGGAATTGTATTATTATAGTATTATTGTGTATTATTTTGTTGAACCGATTAATTTCAAAAACAATTTGAAATGTGGACTCGTCAGACCACAGAACACTTTTCCACTTCGTTTCTGGGCGTTGTTGATAAATGGCTTTGGCTTTGCATAGTAGAGCTTTAACTTGCACTCACAGATGTAGCGACCAACTGTCGTTACTGACAGTGGTTTGCTGAAGTGTTCCTGAGCCCATGTGGTGATATCCTTTACTCACTGAAGTCGGTTTTTGATGCAGTGAGGGAATTTGGAATTGGAATTGTATTATTATGGTATTATTGTGTATTATTTTGTTGGACCGATTAATTTCAAAAACAATTTGAAATGTGGACTCGTCAGACCAAAGAATACTTTTCCACTTTGCGTCAGTCCATCTTAGATGAGCTCGAAGCCGGCGGCGTTTCTGGGTGTTGTTGATAAATGGCTTTGGCTTTGCATAGTAGAGCTTTAACTTGCACTCACAGATGTAGCGACCAACTTTCGTTACTGACAGTGGTTTTCTGAAGTGTTCCTGAGCCCATGTGGTGATATCCTTTACACACTGATGTCGCTTTTTGATGCAGTGAGGGACTTTGGAAATGGAATTGTATTATTATAGTATTATTGTGTATTATTTTGTTGAACTGATTAATTTCAAAAACAATTTGAAATGTGGACTCGTCAGACCACAGAACACTTTTCCACTTTGCGTCAGTCCATCTTAGATGAGCTCGAAGCCGGCGGCGTTTCTGGGTGTTGTTGATAAATGGCTTTGGCTTTGCATAGTAGAGCTTTAACTTGCACTCACAGACGTAGCGACCAACTGTCGTTACTGACAGTGGTTTTCTGAAGTGTTCCTGAGCCCATGTGGTGATATCCTTTACACACTGATGTCGCTTTTTGATGCAGTGAGGGAATTGGAATTGGGAATTGTATTATTATGGTGTTATTGTGTATTATTTTTTTGAACTGATTCATTTCAAAAACAATTTGAAATGTGGACTCGTCAGACCACAGAACACTTTTCCACTTTGCGTCAGTCCATCTTAGATGATCTAGAAGCCGGCTGCGTTTCTGGGTGTTGTTGATAAATGGCTTTGGCTTTGCATAGTAGAGCTTTAACTTGCACTCACAGACGTAGCGACCGACTGTCGTTACTGACAGGGGTTTTCTGAAGTGTTCCTGAGCCCATGTGGTGATATCCTTTACACACTGATGTCGCTTTTTGATGCAGTGAGGGAATTGGAATTGGGAATTGTATTATTATGGTGTTATTGTGTATTATTTTTTTGAACTGATTCATTTCAAAAACAATTTGAAATGTGGACTCGTCAGACCACAGAACACTTTTCCACTTTGCGTCAGTCCATCTTAGATGATCTAGAAGCCGGCGGCGTTTCTGGGTGTTGTTGATAAATGGCTTTGGCTTTGCATAGTAGAGCTTTAACTTGCACTCACAGACGTAGCGACCGACTGTCGTTACTGACAGGGGTTTTCTGAAGTGTTCCTGAGCCCATGTGGTGATATCCTTTACACACTGATGTCGCTTTTTGATGCAGTGAGGGAATTGGAATTGGGAATTGTATTATTATGGTGTTATTGTGTATTATTTTTTTGAACTGATTCATTTCAAAAACAATTTGAAATGTGGACTCGTCAGACCACAGAACACTTTTCCACTTTGCGTCAGTCCATCTTAGATGATCTAGAAGCCGGCGGCGTTTCTGGGTGTTGTTGATAAATGGCTTTGGCTTTGCATAGTAGAGCTTTAACTTTCACTCACAGACGTAGCGACCGACTGTCGTTACTGACAGTGGTTTTCTGAAGTGTTCCTGAGCCCATGTGGTGATATCCTTTACACACTGATGTCACTTTTTGATGCAGTGAGGGAATTGGAATGGGGAATTGTATTATTATGGTGTTATTGTGTATTATTTTGTTGAACTGATTCATTTAAAAAACAATTTGAAATGTGGACTCGTCAGACCACAGAACACTTTTCCACTTCGTTTCTGGGCGTTGTTGATAAATGGCTTTGGCTTTGCATAGTAGAGATTTAACTTGCACTCACAGATGTAGCAACTAACTGTCGTTACTGACAGTGGTTTTCTGAAGTGTTCCTGAGCTCATGTGGTGATATCCTTTACACACTGATGTCTGTTTTTGATGCAGTAAGGGAATTGGAATTGTAATTGTATTATTATGGTATTATTGTATATTATTTTGTTGAACCGATTAATTTCAAAAACAATTTGAAATGTGGACTCGTCAGACCAAAGAATACTTTTCCACTTTGCGTCAGTCCATCTTAGATGAGCTCGAAGCCGGCGGCGTTTCTGGGTGTTGTTGATAAATGGCTTTGGCTTTGCATAGTAGAGCTTTAACTTGCACTCACAGATGTAGCGACCAACTGTCGTTACTGACAGTGGTTTGCTGAAGTGCTCCTGAGCCCATGTGGTGATATCATTTACACACTGATGTCGCTTTTTGATGCAGTGAGGGAACTGGGAATTGTATTATTATGGTATTAATGTGTATTATTTTGTTGGACTGATTCATTTTAAAAAAAACATTTGAAATGTGGACTTGTCAGACCACAGAACACTTTTCCACTTTGCGTCAGTCCATCTTAGATGAGCTAGAAGCCGGCGGCGTTTCTGGGTGTTGTTGATAAATGGCTTTGGCTTTGCATAGTAGAGATTTAACTTGCACTCACAGACGTAGCGACCGACTGTCGTTACTGACAGGGGTTTTCTGAAGTGTTCCTGAGCCCATGTGGTGATATCCTTTACACACGGATGTCGCTTTTTGTATTATAATGATATTATTGTGTATTATTTTGTTGGACTGATTAATTTAAAAAAAATTAAAAAATAAAAATAATAATTATGATAATAAAACAAAATATAACAACTGGGCAGCAGTTATTGTAAAAAGCTCATTTTTAATTGTTGCAATAAAAATTAAGATTTTATTGTCATTTATTAACGCACACAAAAGTACAGAAAATTGAGTAACAGTATTAATTCCCAGGTACCGGGAATTGGTACTGTACTGTAGTTGTTATATTTCTGACACACTTACACACACACACACACACACACACACACACACACACACACCCCTGTCAGAATCAAGAGGAAGTTGACCTTTATAAAGTTTCCACTGCAATAACGGGCGAGAAGAAAAGGAACAAATATATATCTGATATTAAAATGTCCTGGTGCGAGGTATTTCTATCGCAGATAAATGTCAAGAGGAAGTTCCGCCAGGAGGTCCCCACGACGCGCTCCTGACAAACACTCGGCGTTGACTGATGCGGCTGACATTTTGGCCCTCGCTGAAGGAACTAAAACTCACAGCCGGGTTGTATTTTTAGCTGGCACTCTCCGCTGCTGATGACATGGCGGCCTTCCTCACAGAGCCACAGCAATATCACACCTGGAAAATGGAACTTGAGGAAGAAAACGGGAGCGGTGTCGTGACGGCAGCGCTGAGAGAGCCACTCTGGCAAAAAGGAAAGGAGAAGTAAGCGGTGCGTATTTTATTATTCATATGACCGGCAATAGGCATAGGCGATACGGCTTAATGTCATGGCTGTCTTGAGTTTCCAATCATTTCTACAACTCTTATTTGTTTGGGTAGAGTGATTTTTTTTAAATGAATTTATTACGGTGTGAGGAGGCGTGGCCTGCGGACCTGCAGCGAGGCGGGGCACGCCGGGGCCGGCTCCGAGATGGGCGACAGGTGCGTAGATGGCCCACCTGGGCGCTGTTTTCTCATCACCTGTCACTGTATAAAAGGGCAGCAGTTGGTTGATGAAGTCGGAGTGGGTGGCCGAGAACGAACCCGAGCCCGAGCGGAGACGGAGACGAAGACGCGGAAGCCTGAAAAGCGACCGTAAGAGCGAGACGGGGAGAAGAGGCGAGTGCTGAAAGGCGACCAGAGAAGGAGGTTTATTGAAAAGTAAACAAAATCTCCAAACCGTCAAGCCTTTCATGTCCGTCATTGGTGGTCCGAGGAACCCGGAGGTGCGAGACCTCCACAAATTGCGGTGACAGGCAGGCCTGGCCCTAACCAATCTGGCGCCCTAGGCAAGATTTTAGGTTGCGCGCCCCCCCCCCCCATCGGCAGTGAAGTGTATATACTCACAAGAAACCGAATAGCTTTGTCTTTGACCTTTTTTTTTACTTGAAGAAAGCAAATTAACATATTATATGAGAATGTTATGTTATGATTATCTTTAACCGAATCACAGCAGTGCTCAAATTAAAAAAACAGCATTCCCTCTCATGTGATATTGCTTAATTAACATTAATGATGTGCACTTTAACAACCAGGCTTACAACTATACCTAATATATAAAGGGGTGGAAAAGTGACTATTACCTGCAAGGCAAACATTAGCTAACCAGAAGGCAATAACAATGTAAACAAAAAACACCTGCTTAAAAGATCTACTACAAATGTCCCTGAGGAATGTAAGGTGGGATTACTGTAATTACCTAACGTTACATTATTATTTTCCATAACAATTTAGCCCCCTCCACAATATTAACCCGACGTTAAAACAGAACTAGCTATTTATTGATTAGCAATTGCCGAATCATGTAACATTAGCTTAATGCTAAAAAGCCAGGTTACTATCACATTCTGTAACAGACAAATAATTTCATGTAGGCTAACGTTACCTACCTGCTACCTCTGTCTTTTTCTCGTTTCTCCTCCTCTTTTCTCTTTTTTCATCCCTGGGCACCTGATAGTTTTGGCCGTTTTGACATCTTGTGTTGATTTTTTTATGTGGTGACGTCCAAAAAGAGTCATGATACGGGAAGGGAGGGGGCGCACCGTGCCGGGGGAGGGGGGGCGTAATGTTGTAACAAATAATATTTCTAGTAAATAGGCTTTACTTTGCATTTTAATTAACGTGGGATTATTTGATGTATTTAGAAATAATTGTACCAACTTTTTTCTTCTTTTTTTTTTTTTTCCCTCCAACATTTGTGGCACTGGCGTGGCGCCCCTTGATGGACGGCGCCCTTAGCATTTGCCTATACGGCCTATGCCACGGGCCGGCCCTGGTGACAGGTGACCCAGGTGGGCCATCTACGCACCTGTCGCCCATCTCGGAGCCGGCCCGCAGGCCACGCCTCCTCACATAGGGGTCTACTGAAAATGTGAGCAAATGTGCTGTGTCAAAAGTATACATACAGCAATGCTTACATGCAATTTTCACTGCAATAAGGCACTTTTGGTAGCCATCCACAAGCTTCTGCTTGAATTTTGGACCACTCCTCTTGACAAAATTGGTGCAGTTCAGCTAAATGTGTTGGTTTTCTGACACGGACTTGTTTCTTCAGCATTGTCCACACGTTCAACCCTTGTGTACTGTTCATATTGTTGTTACTCAGCCAGCGTTTGTGGGTCTGATGGACCCGTTTCAATTTTGTGACTTTTAATGCCTCACAATCAAACACTTTTATGTTAAAATACTAGAGATGTCCGATAATATCGGCCTGCCGATATTATCGGCCGATATATGCGTTAAAATGTAATATCGGAAATTATCGGTATCGTTTTTTTTATTATCGGTATGTTTTTTGTTTTTTTTTGTTTTTTGTTTTTTTATTAAATCAACATAAAAAACACAAGATACACTTACAATTAGTGCACCAACCCAAAAAACCTCCCTCCACCATTTACACTCATTCACACAAAAGGGTTGTTTCTTTCTGTTATTAATATTCTGGTTCCTACATTATATATCAATATATATCAATACAGTCTGCAAGGGATACAGTCCGTAAGCACACATGATTGTGCGTGCTGCTGGTCCACTAATAGTACTAACCTTTAACAGTTAATTTTACTCATTTTCATTCATTACTAGTTTCTATGTAACTGTTTTTATATTGTTGTACTTTCTTTTTTATTCAAGAAAATGTTTTTAATGTATTTATCTTATTTTACTAATTTTTTTAAAAAGTACCTTATCTTCACCATACCGGGTTTTCAAATTAGGCATAATAATGTGTTAATTCCACGACTGCATATATCGGTTGATATCGGTATCGGTTGATATCGGTATCGGTATTTAAAGAGTTGGACAATATCGGAATATCGGATATCGGCAAAAAGCCATTATCGGACATCCCTATAAAATACTGAACAGATGTTTACCTTATCCCAATAAACATCTGTTCAGTATTTTAGCATATAATTGTTTGATGCAAAAATGCAACGGGTCCATCAGACCCACAAACGCCCGCTGAGTAACAACAATATGAACGTTGCACGGAAAATTTCTCTGCCAGTTTCTGCATCCCACAGGATTCTCACCCATACTTTTGTGTTTCTGCACCTGCGGTTCCCACACAAGGTTGCAACATTGTTTTTCAACTCTGTCTGCTCTCATTTTCTCGCACATTTGACATTCTGATGTTCTGTGTACCTACACTCTGTCCTCCTCCTGTCTAGGCCTGCTGTGTGTGTGGGTGTGGGTGTTATACACAGAAAATCAATTTCCACACTTCTATTAGCCCCGGGTCCCGTGGACCCGGACATCTTATATGTAATAGAAATGTGCGGGGGGTGTATGGTGTGTGTTCATTAAATATGTATTCTGATATACGTTCTTCACAGAAAATGAGCCAAAGTCAGTGAGTCTCAGTTTGAAAAATTTATTAATTGTATAATTTTTCTTTTAATAAATACTGGAAACGGGTCCCACAGACCCCAACACCACACAAGGGTTAAGCCAGGACTTTGGGAAGGCCATTCTGAAACCTTTATTCTAGCCTGATTTAGCCATTCCTTTACCACTTTTGAGGTGTGTTTGGGGTCATTGTCCTGTTGGAACACCCAACTGCGCCCAAGACCCAACCTCCAGGCTGATATTTTTGAGATTTCCTGAAGAATTTGGAGGTAATCCTCCTTATTCATTGTCCCATTTACTCTCTGTAAAGCACCAGTTCCATTGGCAGCAAAATAGGCCCAGAGCATAATACTACCTACCACCATGCTTGACAAAAGGCATGGTGTTCCTGGGATTAAAGGCCTAACCTTTCCTCCTCCAAACATATTGCTGGGTATTGTGGCCAAACAGCTCAATTTTTGTTTCATCTGACCACAGAACTTTCCTCCAGAAGGTCTTATCTTTGTCCTTGCGATGTCAGAAACTATTGGAAACTCAAGACAGCCATGACATCATGTTCTTTACAAGTCTATGTAAACTTTTGATTCTGACTGTATATCACAATGTATGTGAATGATCTTAGTAAACCGGTTACATTGGCTCCTAATTTAGCTGCTGACATATGCAGTAACATATTACATCATGTTCAGTTATTGTCTCAAAACTATTATTACCATATTTTCCGGACCATAGGGCGCACCGGATTATAAGGCGCAATAAAGGAGTCATAATATGATTTTTTTCTAAATATAAAAGTCTTCCTTGTGGTCTACATAACATGTAATGGTGGTTCTTTGGTCAAAATGTTGCATGGATAATGTTTTAAAGATAAATTAGAGATGTCCGATAATATCGGCCTGCCGATATTATCGGCCGATATATGCGTTAAAATGTAATATCGGAAATTATCGGTATCGTTTTTTTTATTATCGGTATCGTTTTTTGTTTTTTTTAAATTAAATCAACATAAAAAACACAAGATACACTTACAATTAGTGCACCAACCCAAAAAACCTCCCTCCCCCATTTACACTCATTCACACAAAAGGGTTGTTTCTTTCTGTTATTAATATTCTGCTTCCTACATTATATATCAATATATATCAATACAGTCTGCAAGGGATACAGTCCGTAAGCACACATGATTGTGCGTGCTGCTGGTCCACTAATAGTACTAACCTTTAACACTTAATTTGACTAATTTTCATTCATTACTAGTTTCTATGTAACTGTTTTTATATTGTTGTACTTTCTTTTTTATTCAAGAAAATGTTTTTAATTTATTTATCTTATTTTACAAATTTTTTTAAAAAGTACCTTATCTTCACCATACCTGGTTGTCCAAATTAGGCATAATAATGTGTTAATTCCACGACTGCATATATCGGTTGATATCGGTATCAGTTGATATCGGTATCAGTAATTAAAGAGTTGGACAATATCGGAATATCGGATATCGGCAAAAAGCCATTATCGGACATCCCTAAAGACAATTTAAAAAAAAATTTCCACAAATTAGCCGCACCGTTTTATAAGTATATTATAGTCCGGAATGTACTCATAATTATGGTTATGGTTGAAGTTTATTCCGAACATGCATGCAGGAACAATATGTTACATCACGTACTTTGCACCTGCCTTTCCTTCCTTTTTAAAGTAAAAAATAACTTTTTGCATGGCAGCTTTGTCTTATTTTCTCGTTTTGTTTTTTTGTTTTTTTTTTAGCAATGAAAGTTTTAAAGATAAAAAAAAAAACACATATTGCATGGCAGCTTTGTCTTATTTTCTAATTTTTTATTATTATTTTTTGAGCAATGACAGTTTTAAAGATAAAAAAAACACTGTTTGCATGGCAGCTTTGTCTTATTTTCTCGTTACTTTTGATTTGCTGTTCCACTTTTTGGTTTTTCTTATAGTATTTTTAAAGTGTGCACTTTGGACAGCTCTGATTCGGAAGTTATTTCACGCAAAAAAATATATATATATATATTTAAATTATGTATTTATTTGGGTTTTTCTTAAACAAAAACGGACATGTAGATTACATGTTCTAATTTCCTCAGTATTTCAGTTCAGCTTGTTCAGTATTCCTCTAGAAATTGTCACATATATTTATAATTTAGTTATAATTGTTTTTTTAGCACTGAATAAATGCATGTAAATGTATTTTTCATCAGTTTTTATGAGTCCCTTTTTTTTTGCAATATTTCTGATTAGCATTTGCTTTTTGAAAAAAAAATATATACATACAACTTTTTTTATCTAATGTTTATCTAGTGTGTGTCATGTTTTAATTTATTTTTAAAATTGGTATTATATATTCTAAATTTCTATTTATTTAAAAAAATGTATATATATTTTTTTTTTCATAATTTGTAGCCCTGAGATTTTAACAAAAAAAAATGTAACTCATTATTATTATTATGTATTATTATTACAACTTAATTTTAACGCTTTATTGATTGAGACCTCTTTTCAAAATAATTGAGTGATCAATCCGCGACGATACATAGTTAATGCGATATTTTTTTGTGGTTAATCACATAAGTGAACTCATTATTTTCATTATTTTTTGTATCCTGTATTGTTCAAACTTTACAGTAATTTTGATTCAGCATGGAGTTTATCTAAAAAAAACTGTGTACACTTTATTGTGAAAATTCCAATTAATAATCTCACTTTCAAAACACGGCTATAAAGTCCCACTTTATGGAATTTTTTCAATGAAAAATATAACCAGATCATTTTTTTTATTTTTTTATTTTTTTATATTTCCCACAAATAGAGGATAATTTGGTATAAAGTTGAACTATTCAGAGACAAATCATATTGTATAACTGCTACCAGTTCCTTAATAAAAACAAACAATTAAATATTTTTTTGTGTGCAAAATAACACGTTTATACATTTGCCAACCTGGATCTGCATGGAAAATTTGTTCCTCATATTTTTTTATGTACGACACTTATCATCATCATTCGGTTAAGACAGGGGTGTCACAAGTGCGGCCCGGGGGCCATTTGTGGCCCGCAGCTAATAGTTTACCGGCCCGCCACACGTTCTGGAAATGCTATTGCAAAAATTAAAAAAAAACATTGAAAAAAGTGGAATGAGATGAAATCTGACTAGAAAAAGTTGCAATGTTGACACAAAGCTGCCATGCAGGCTGTTTTTTTTTTCTTTATTTTTCTTTTTTTGCCATTTCTCAAAAAAAATTTAAAAAAATAACTCAATGTTATAATGAATTATTGACCTATTCAAGGCTCCAATTATTTCAAATATTTAACTTTAAAATGTTTTATGTGGGAAATATTGTGTGGTTGCCATACAAAAAACATCATTTTTTTTCTTTGACAAAAAAGCATAAAACAAACAAAATAATAGTTCAAACGTAAAATCGACAGATATATCTGAAATTGATCTCGTAACTTAAGTGTTGAAAGTTAAAAAAATAATAATAAAAATGTATCACTTTATGAATGGGACACCTTTTGGGTCCCAAATATATTTAATGGGATTTTATTTGTCTTTTCACTGTGATTACTCAAAAATAATAATGAATGGTGTCCTGCATTATTGATCTTTTTAAGGCTCTAATTACTTCACATCAAACATTGCTTTTTGAATGTTTTGGGCAGTGGGGGAAATACTGCATATTTCAGTTTTATTATAAAAAACAAAGTTGTCTTTGACAGAAAAGGCATAAAACCTTTTTTTTTTTTTTTTACTTTATTTCAACCTGAAGTTGATATACTGTAGAGCAGGGGTCACCAACGCGGTGCCAGCGGGCACCAGGTAGCCCGTAAGGACCAGATGAGTAGCCCGCTGGCCTGTTCTAAAAATAGCTGAATTAGCAGCACTTACCAGTGAGCTGCCTCTATTTTTTAAATTGTATTTATTTACTAGCAAGCTGGTTGCGCTTTGCTCGACATTTTTAATTCTAAGAGAGACAAAACTCAAATAGAATTTGAAAATCCAAGAAAATATTTTAAAGACTTGGTCTTCACTTGTTTAAATAAATCCATATTTTTTTTTACTTTGCTTCTTATAACTTTCAGAAAGACAATTTTAGAGAAAAAATACAACCTTAAAAATGATTTTAGGATTTTTAAACACATATACCTTTTTACCTTTTAAATTCCTTCCTCTTCTTTCCTGACAATTTAAATCAATGTTCAAGTAAATTTATTTTTTTTATTGTAAAGAATAATAAATACATTTTAATTTAATTCTTCATTTTAGCTTCTGTTTTTTCGACGAAGAATATCGGTGAAATATTTCTTCAAACTTATTATGATTAAAATTTTAAAAAAATATTCTGGCAAATCTAGAAAATCTGTAGAATCAAATTTAAATCTTATTTCAAAGTCTTTTGAATTTCTTTTAACATTTTTGCTCTGGAAAATCTAGAAGAAATAATGATTTGTCTTTGTTAGAAATATAGCTTGGTCCAATTTGTTATATACTCTAACAAAGTGTAGATTGGATTTTAACCTATTTAAAACGTGTCATCAAAATTCTAAAATTAATCTTAATCAGGAAAAATGACTAATGATGTTCCATAAATTCTTTTTTAAAGTTTTTCTCTTCTTTTTTTCGGTTGAATTTTGAATTTTAAAGAGTCGAAATTGAAATAAACTATGTTTCAAAATTCAATTGTCTTTTTTTTCGTGTTTTCTCCTCTTTTAAACCGTTCAATTAAGTGTAAATATCATTAATTATTAATAATAACATAGACTTAAAGGTAAATTGAGCAAATTGGCTATTTCTGGCAATTTATTTAAGTGTGTATCAAACTGGTAGCCCTTCGCATTAATCAGTACCCAAGAAGTAGCTCTTGGTTTCAAAAAGGTTGGTGACCCCTGCTGTAGAGATTTACTGTAAGCGTTAAAAATAAAAATAAAAAATATATATATATATAATAATGCGACTTGTTTTTTTTACATTTTAATGACTTAGACCCTTTATGGTCCCCGGGAGCCCTAAAGGTAAAAAAAAAACAAAATCCATACATTTTGTTATGGTTTGAAAAGATGCCATCCATTTTTAAAAGCATGTGTGTAACCAAAGTGAGGAAAAAAATGCCATATTTTAAAACGTTCAAGTCATGGACTACATGAGACGGAAAGTGTGGGTTGCGAGACGTGACATTTGCTGAACAAAACGACATCCAATCAGATCTTATTTCAGTTTGCAGTGCAAAAGAAAGCAACAAAAAAACAAAACAAAACAAAACAAAACAAAAAACCGTGGGACTGCAGGGAGGTAAACACCCAACCGCTGTAGTCCATTTCCACCTCCTGTTGTGATGCGAGTGTGTCAAACCACGGTGACTCACACTCACATGATGAGGAAAGGTACCATCAAAGAGCTCGCTAACGTGACTCACGACCGCAGGCTCTTGATCCGAAGACGCGCTCGACTCAGTACAGATATACCATTTTCACATGCTGTCCCTATACTGATGTTGAGTAGTCTACATATTTGAAATAAACAACGTTAAAATGCCGATACAGGTACTAGAGAAGTCGTTTTGTTCTGACTTGTGAAGTCACTTCCTGTCATTGGAGACACCACGTTAGTGTTAGTCATGGTTGTTGTACAACAGGTGGCTTTTGTTTACACTTGTATGACAAATATGTGAAAATGTTACTTTGTGGCAATCACAATAGGTGTACACAGAGAGAGAGAGAGAGATATTCATCGAGATGGGGGTTTTCCACTTCCAGGTGGACAAGGAAGTCACGAGACATGTTCCTGTTGTCCCCAAAATTAAAGAATCGGAATCAGAAATGCTTTAGTCATTTTCTACCGCCTGCAGAAATAGTCTGATGACTCCGCTCTGGTCGGGTGTATCGGAGAGGGACAGGGATTGGGGTGCGGGACACGGGTCGCCGACTTTGTGGAGTGGTCTCAGGCGAACCGTCTGATCCTTAATGTGGACAAGACCAAAGAGCTGGTCATGGAATTCAAGAAGAGAATGACCCCGGTCTCCTGCTGGCTCCACTATGGACTGGACTCTCACAATATTATGTTAGATCCACTATGGACTGGACTCTCACACTATTATGTTAGATCCACTATGGACTGGACTCTCACACTATTATGTTAGATCCACTATGGACTGGACACTCACTATTATGTTAGATCCACTATGGACTGGACTCTCACACTATTATGTTAGATCCACTATGGACTGGACCCTCACTATTATGTTAGATCCACTATGGACTGGACCCTCACTATTATGTTGGATCCACTATGGACTGGACCCTCACTATTATGTTAGATCCACTATGGACTGGACTCTCACTATTATGTTAGATCCACTATGGACTGGACTCTCACTATTATGTTGGATCCACTATGGACTGGACCCTCACTATTATGTTAGATCCACTATGGACTGGACTCTCACACTATTATGTTAGATCCACTATGGACTGGACACTCACTATTATGTTAGATCCACTATGGACTGGACCCTCACTATTATGTTAGATCCACCATGGACTGGACTCTTACACTACTATGTTAGATCCACTATGGACTGGACTTTCACACTATTATGTTAGATCCACTATGGACTGGACTCTCACACTATTATGTTAGATCCACTATGGACTGGACTCTCACACTATTATGTTTGATCCACTATGGACTTGACCCTCACTATTATGTTAGATCCACTATGGACTGGACTCTCTCACTATTATGTTAGATCCACTATGGACTGGACTCTCACTATTATGTTAGATCCACTATGGACTGGACTCTCACAATATTATGTTAGATCCACTATGGACTGGACTCTCACACTATTATGTTAGATCCACTATGGACTGGACCCTCACTATTATGTTAGATCCACTATGGACTGGACCCTCACTATTATGTTAGATCCACCATGGACTGGACTCTTACACTATTATTTTAGATCCACTATGGACTGGACTCTCACACTATTATGTTAGATCCACTATGGACTGGACCCTCACTATTATGTTAGATCCACCATGGACTGGACTCTTACACTACTATGTTAGATCCACTATGGACTGGACTTCCACACTATTATGTTAGATCCACTATGGACTGGACTCTCACACTATTATGTTAGATCCACTATGGACTGGACTCTCACACTATTATGTTTGATCCACTATGGACTTGACCCTCACTATTATGTTAGATCCACTATGGACTGGACTCTCTCACTATTATGTTAGATCCACTATGGACTGGACTCTCACTATTATGTTAGATCCACTATGGACTGGACTCTCACAATATTATGTTAGATCCACTATGGACTGGACTATCACACTATTATGTTAGATCCACTATGGACTGGACTATCACACTATTATGTTAGATCCACTATGGACTGGACTCTCACAATATTATGTTAGATCCACTATAGACTGGACTCTTACACTATTATGTTAGATCCACTATGTACTGGACTCTCACACTATTATTTTAGATCCACTATGGACTGGACTCTCACAATATTATGCTAGATCTACTATGGACTGGACTCTCACAATATTATGCTAGATCCACTCGATGTCCATTGCACCGGTCGCCCTGGGGGGGGGTCCCCACATCTGCGGTCCCCTCCAAGGTTTCTCATTGTCCCATTGTGTTGAGTTTTTCCTTGCCCTGATGTGGGATCCGTCGTTGTGGCTTGTGCAGCCCTTTGAGACACTCGTGATTTAGGGCTATATAAGTAAACATTGATTGACTCCACCCTCGGCCGCCCGCCAACTCTCAGCCAGTGTCCAGTTTGCATGGATGAGCGAGGATACGTCTAAGGAGACCGAGTTGTCCGACCCGGCGCTCAGCACCAGCTCCGCAGCCATGTCTCTTCATCCGCATCTCCTCCAGTCTCTCCAAAGTTAAAATTATTAATGGAATATACCCTTCAAGGGATGTTTTTTTAAACTCAAATTGAACATGGTGTTATATATCTGTGGAGCTGCAGAGGATGTGGATCATCTATTTGCGGAATGTGATACAGTACATCTGTTTTTGGGAGGAGATCAGAGTTTGGCTGAGAGACAAGGGTGTGGAGATGACCCCGTTCCCAATAGAAGAGATCCAACTTGGCATATTTTTAAATTATGGTAACATAAAAAATTCTTGACAATATTATTTATACTTAATTTTATTTTATTTATTTATTTAGCCTTTATTTAACCAGGTAGAATCCCATTGAGATCAAAGATCTCTTTTCCAAGGGAGACCTGGCCAAGAGGGCAGCAGCAAGGTTACATTAAAAACAGTAAACAACACATAAAACATCAAATTGACAACATAAAAACTTGCTGACATGACACATGTGCATACAGACAAGGTAGACTGCAATCCTTTCACAGAAGCTTTAAACTCATTTAATGTAAGAAGGGTTTGAAGTTGAAGATTCGATTGTAGGTTATTCCAAGCCTAAATGCTTTCTTGCCCAGTTCAGTTCTTACTTTGGGGAAAGCAAATTGCAGAACATTCATTGTACGACTATTGTGACTTCCTTGTTCCATCCATCCATCCATCTTCTTCCGCTTATCCGAGGTCGGGTCGCAGAGGCAGCAGCCTAAGCAGGGAAGCCCAGACTTTCCTTTCCCTAGCCACTTCGTCCAGCTCTTCCTGGGGGATCCCGAGGCGTTCCCAGGCCAGCCGGGAGACATAGTCTTCCCAACGTGTCCTGGGTCTTCCCCGTGGCCTCCTACCGGTTGGACGTGCCCTAAACACCTCCCTAAGGAGGCGTTCGGGTGGCATCCTGACCAGATGCCCCAACCACCTCATCTGGCTCCTCTCGATGTGGAGGAGCAGCGGCTTTACTTTGAGCTCCCCCCGGATGGCAGAGCTTCTCACCCTATCTCAAAAGGAGAGCCCCACCAGGAAACTAATTTCGGCCGCTTGTACCCGTGA
>NC_084743.1:58007466-58027466 GCF_033978785.1 Entelurus aequoreus | reverse complement strand
CCACTTGTCAATAATGCACAAATATTAGGCTATATCTAATATATAAATGTATATTTTGATTCAGAAGAAATTGCGGCTGTTGAAGGTCCGGAATTGACGCTGTGGCGCATTTGCTTACAAATGAGTTGAAAAATAAAGCTAATATTAATAATAATGCTAATAATAAAAAATTAAAACATTAAAATATATATATATATGTATATATTTTTTTTTGTCCTGTTCATTTTCTCGAGCAAATCATATTGTAATTATTTGCCCGAGAATAATAATAATAATAATAATAATAATAATAATAATAATAATAATAATAATAATAATAATAATAATAATAATAATAATAATAAATGATTCATGGGCGCGGCCACCGCTGCTGCTCACTGCTCCCCTCACCTCCCAGGGGGGGATCAAGGGTGATGGGTCAAATGCAGAGAATAATTTTGCCACACCTGGTGTGTGTGTGTGACAATCATTGGTACTTTAACTTTTAACTTTAATAAAAATAATAATAATAATAATAAATTAAATTTTTAAAGCACTTTACATTTGTCAATCTCAAAGTGCTGCAGAGTTTAAAGGATACAAGAGTAGCTAAAACACATAAAACCTCTATAAAAAAAAATGTAGATCCACGCTGATGTTTGTGTCTCCTCTACTTCACAGCTGTTAAAATATATTACACTATATACATCCATTCATACATTATATTACTTTACTTTACATATAAAAAGCGAATTTTATTTTATTTTGTAGTAATAGCGACTTCCTTCCGGTCAACTTCCTTTATTTTTACTTATGGAAGTGCACATGCAAGTGACGTCGAGGCCACTTTAAATTGTTTATCATTATGTAATTTCAATTGTGTTGTGTATTTTTAATCCTGTGTCATTTTAAGTGCGGATGTCCAATGCGCCATAAGAAGGACTACAGATGGAAATGAGCACGGTGCTAAATCTGGTGCAGCCATCTTTTTAAAGTAACTGCACATTGACCTTCAAATAAACAAATACAAATACAGAAAAAAAAACGTTTACACTGGAGTGCAAAAGGTCAGCTGGAAAAAATCTGAATTCCCAAAAATCTGATTTAGGCCACTTTGGCAGACTAAACATAGTCGTCGTCCTATAAATTCATTTCTTTTTGACCTTGTTTATGGCAAAAACAACATTTCCCCCACAAAAAAATGGCATAGTGTAATATTTGATGTGAAGTAATTGGAGCATTAAATAGGTTAATAATTCATAAAAATCTTGATTTTGATTCATTATTTTTGGAGCAATTACAGTTTGAAAAAAAATCACAATAAATTTATTTAGAGCCCTATAAAAGTGTTAAAAAGAAGTCATACCTTTTAAAAATTTTTTGTTTTTTTACAAAAAACATGATTGACCACAATAAAACATTCTGTTCAGATCTATCTATCTATCTTAAATTGTATGCAGTTTGTTAAAAAAATAAAAATGTTTATTGCTAAAACACAAAATATAAATTTTTCAAAGCGGAATATTTGATGTGAAGTAATTGGAGCATTAAATAGGTTATTATTATTATTTTTTTTTTTTTTTAAATAATAATTTTTTGAGCAATGAAATTTGTTTTTAAATCCCATTAAATTTATTCGGGGCCCAATGGGCCGCACTTATAAAAAAAATTAAAAGATGTTGTATATAATAATGTTTGACCACAACAAAACATTCTGTTCGGATCTAGCTATCATTTTTAAGTGTTATGCCGTTTGGTAAAAAAAAATGTTTTTTATGGCTGAAAAATTTTGGAGGGAAAATTTATATTTTGTGTTTTAAAGTGGAATTTTGGATGTGAAGCAATTGGAGCATTAAATAAGTCAACAATTCATAAAAATGTTGATTTGATTCATTATTTTTGGAGCAAATACAATTTAAATAAAATCCCACTAAATTTATGCAGAGCCCAAAAGAGCCGCACTTATAAAAGTGATAAAATTAAGTTATACTTTCTTTTTCTTTTTTTTTTCTTTTTAGCAAAAACCATGTTTGACCACAACAAAACGTTCTGTTCAGATCTATCTATCATAAATTTTCTTAAAATGTTGTTATGGCTAAAACACAAAATAAAATGTTTTCAAAGCTGAATATTTGATGTGAAGTAATTGGAGCATTAAATAGGTCATCAATTCATATTTATTTTTATTTTTAATCATTATTTGGATTTTGGAGCAGTTACAGTTTAAAAAAAATCCCACTAAATGTATTCACACTTATAAAAGTGTTAAAAATAAGTCATACATATCTATACAAAAATCATGTTTGACCACAATAAAACCATCTGTTCAGACCTATATATCATTTTTAAGTTGTCTTGTCGTTTGTTAAAAAAAATGTCTTTTAAGGCTGAAAAATTTTGGAGGAAAACATTTATATATTGTCTTTTAAAGTGGAATATTTGATGTGAAGTAATTGGAGCATTAAATAGGTCAATAATTCATAGCAATTTTGATTTTGATTTGTTATTTTTGGAGCAATTACAATTTAAATAAAATCCCACAAAATTGATTAGGAGCCAAAAAGGGCCGCACTTATAAAAGTGTTAAAAATAAGTCATACATTTTTACGAAAAAACATGTTTGACCACAATAAAACGTTGTGTTCAGATCTATATATGTATCTTAAGTTGTATGCAGTTTGTTAAAAAAAATCTTTTTAGGGCTAAAACACAAAATGTAAATTTTTCAAAGCAGAATTTTTGATGTGAAGTAATTGGAGCATTAAATAGGTTATTAATTATATATATCCATCCATCCATCCATTTTCTACCGCTTGTCCCTTTTGGGGTATATATATATATATATATATATATATATATATATATATATATATATATATATATATATATATAATATATTTTTTGTTTTAATCATTATTTTTGGAGCAGTTACAGTTTAAAAAAAAAAATCCCACTAAATGTATTCGCACTTATAAAAGCGTTAAAAATAAGTCATACATTTTTTATTTATACAAAAATCATGTTTGACCACAATAAAACCATCTGTTCAGATATATCTATCATTTTTAAGTTGTCTGTCGTTTGTTAAAAAAAAAAGTTTTTTAAGGCTGAAAAATTTTGGAGGAAAACATTTATATATTGTCTTTTAAAGTGGAATATTTGAAGTGAAGTAATTGGAGCATTAAATAGGTCAATAATTCATAGCAATTTTGATTTTGATTTGTTATTTTTGGAGCAATTACAATTTAAATAAAATCTCACAAAATTTATTAGGAGCCAAAAAGGGCCGCACTTATAAAAGTGTTAAAAATAAGTCATACATTTTTACAAAAAAACATGTTTGACCACAGTAAAACGTTGTGTTCAGATCTATATATGTATCTTAAGTTGTATGCAGTTTGTTAAAAAAAATGTTTTTAGGGCTAAAACACAAAATGTAAATTTTTCAAAGCAGAATTTTTGATGTGAAGTAATTGGAGCATTAAATAGGTTATTAATTATATATATCAATCCATCCATCCATTTTCTACTGCTTGTCCCTTTTGGGGTATATATATATATATATATATATATATATATATATATATATATATATATATATATATATATATATATATATATATATATATATATATATATATATATATATATATATATATATATATATATATATATATATATATATATATATATATATGTATATAATATATTTTTTGTTTTAATCATTATTTTTGGAGCAGTTAGTTTAAAAAAAAAAAATCCCACTAAATGTATTCGCACTTATAAAAGCGTTAAAAATAAGTCATACATTTTTTATTTATACAAAAATCATGTTTGACCACAATAAAACCATCTGTTCAGATATATCTATCATTTTTAAGTTGTCTGTCGTTTGTTAAAAAAAAAAGTTTTTTAAGGCTGAAAAATTTTGGAGGAAAACATTTATATATTGTCTTTTAAAGTGGAATATTTGAAGTGAAGTAATTGGAGCATTAAATAGGTCAATAATTCATAGCAATTTTGATTTTGATTTGTTATTTTTGGAGCAATTACAATTTAAATAAAATCTCACAAAATTTATTAGGAGCCAAAAAGGGCCGCACTTATAAAAGTGTTAAAAATAAGTCATACATTTTTACAAAAAAACATGTTTGACCACAATAAAACGTTGTGTTCAGATCTATATATGTATCTTAAGTTGTATGCAGTTTGTTAAAAAAAATGTTTTTAGGGCTAAAATACAAAATGTAAATTTTTCATAATATATATATATATTTGTATATATATATATTATATATTTTTGGTTTTAATCATTATTTTTGGAGCAGTTAGTTTAAAAAAAAAAAATCCCACTAAATGTATTCGCACTTATAAAAGCGTTAAAAATAAGTCATACATTTTTTTTTTATTTAAAAATCATGTTTGACCACAATAAACCCATCTGTTCAGATATATCTATCATTTTTAAGTTTTATGCCGTTTGTTAAAAAAAATGTTTTTTTATGGCTTAAAAATTTTGGAGGAAAAATGTATATTTTGTTTTTTAAAGTGGAATATTTGAAGTGAAGTAATTGGAAAATAGGTCAATAATTCAGAACAACTTTGATTATTATTTTTTTGAGAAATGGCAGTTTAAAAAAAAAAACAATTTAAATTATTAAAGTGTTTACAATAATTCATACATTATTTTACTTTCAACGCTCGAGTCTAGATCAACTTCAGATCTATCCGTCAATTATAAGTTTAAAAAACTACTTTTAAACACTTGGATCACTGCTATTGCTAACTCTGTGCTTACCTACGATTAAAAGTAAACAGACTACAAGCTTTTTTCCAAAACAATGTACATTGCTAGCTTGGCTAATGCTAACAGCCTATTAAATGCGAAACAGAATGAGTGTGAAAGTGCCATAAGTACTTCCTGTTCCACTCAGGATTGAATACAAAGTCTCCCTACTAACTCACCAGTGCCTCCATGGAAATGCCCCCCTCTACCTCAAAGAACTGCTCACCCCCAAATCCTCCACTTGACACCTCCGCTCCGGACAGGCTAACCTCCTCCAACCTCCCTGGACAAAGTTCCGAACAATGGGAGACCGGGCGGAACTCTTTCCCTGACCCCCTGAGGGTACCACAGACTGTGAATGCTTTTAAAAAAGGCTTAAAAACCCTTGTTTTTAAAAAGGCTTCTTTATATATATATATATATATATATATATATATATATATATATATATATATATATATATATATACAGGTATGTGTGCTAGTTATAATGATAAATGTTCTAGCTATTAGGCTGTTCTAGGTTGTTTTTTTGTTTTTTTTTAATGCACTGTAGCACTTTGAAGTTGTTTGCTCAATGTAAAGTGATTTTAAAAATAAAATATATTATTATTATTATTATACACACAGCAATATGTACCAGGTGATGGCTCACTCCCAAATCCTCCACACGACACCTCCGCTCCGGACAGACTAACCTCCTCCAACCTCCCTGGACAAAGCTCCGAACAATGGGAGACCGGGTGGAACGCTCTCCCTGACCACCTGAGGGCACAACAGACTGTGAATGCTTTTAAAAAAGGCTTAAAAACCCTTGTTTTTAAAAAGGCCTCTTTATATATATATATATATATATATATATATATATATATATATATATATATATATATATATATATATATATATATATATATATAGGTATGCGTGCTAGTTATAATGATAAATGTTCTAGCTATTAGGCTGTTCTAGGTTTTTTGGGGGGTTTTTTTTAATGCACTGTAGCACTTTGAAGTTGTTTGCTCAATGTTAAGTAATTTTACAAATAAAATCTATTATTATTATTATTATACACACAGCAACATGTACCAGGTGATGGCGTTAAAAGTCATGTGTGATCATCTCGTCTTCCTTGTTTGGAGGCTGCTTTCACTTCATATGAAGGCACAGAGTCAGCAAATGATGTTTGTAAAATGATATTAGAATGGCCAAATGCTATGAAAAGTATATCTTTTAACGTTTTAGCCTTGATGAGATCTGGTTTTGTCTATAAACCGGTTGGTCCAACTCCATGCCTCACATGCATGAACTAGACCTGAGGTACTTCAGTGTTCCCCGGTGACGTCACGTGACTCCGCACGACTGCAGGGACGGAAAAGCTGACAAGACAGTTTTTATTATTTAGACCCCTTAAGCTCTTGCTGAGCAACATAATGTGATCACACTATTTTTCCCTCCATGGAAACAATGAACGAGCTAATTAAAAAAAGTTGTGACACATACAAATGGGGAAATATTACACTGGTTAATTTTTTTTATTAGAATTTTGACATTTTCGGCAGTTGATATTGTATGGCGCTAGCTAAAGATTATCGCTTAGTGATTAAGCATTTTTTAAAATTATCTAGCCCAGAGCCGGGCAAATATTTTGAGCACATTGAGAGAAAAAAATGTCCGACAGAATTCTAAAAACACACTATGACAGACCACTTCAAAAAAAACGGAATGGAATTTTACAGTTTTTTACTGAACGGGACACCCAAAATGTACATTAAAATAAAGAAATTGGGATTTACAATATTAACTATGGACAATAAAACACTGAATATTAACAACATATGAACATATTTTACTTCTAAGACCAGGGATATTGTATGGTGCTGGCGAAATATGTTTTTGTTTTTGTTTTATTATCTAGCACAGAGATTTTGAGCACTGTAGAGGTTGCCCTCTAGTGGGTTCTGCGGACCACCACACACTGCCACGAGAGCCCGGCTTTCAGGGTGCGACACTGTTTTATTTTCAAAAATAGTGACAGGCTTTTGCTTTCCAGCAAATTGTCTTTCCCTCAGTCCGTGTCTCTCTCTCTCTCTCTGGCTCCCACTCCAACCCTTGTGTCTCGTTCCGGCTACTGCTAATGAAGGCGACAGGTGATTAGATAACAAGGTCCACCTGGGCCATCTACTCACCTGTCGCTGTCTTCGAGGCCGGTCCTTGCACACCCCGTTCCGCGGAAGGCCCGCAGGCCACGCCCCCTCCACAAGCACATAGAGAGGGAAAAATGTGTCTAGGGGGGGGCCAATGTGTATGTGTGTATAAATGATATATATAGATTTAGCTGTATAAATCTGCTGTACAGAGCATGTATTGTCTTTGGATAATGATGTAAATGAGGTGTGGTTGTATTGTATATTAAGTATGTGTCAATGAAAGGGCATTTTATGACTTTTCTTAATTTGATTACATGATATAGTATGATTTTATTGTTATAATTTTATTGCATGATTTTTGTATCCCTTTAATTTAGGTAGCCAGGGACTGCAGATGGAAATGAGCTATTTAGCTATAATCTGGTACAGAACATATCTGTCTTAATGTTTCTGTGCATTGTCCCTTCAAATAAAGACTAAACTAACTAATAAAGGACTGCAACTTTTCTGTATTCTTTCTTTCTATTTTGGGGGGAAAATAAATATATATATATATATATATATATATATATATATATATATATATATATATATATATATATATATATATATATATATATATATACACCATGTAATTGCAAATGATGTTAACTTAAATATTCTCTAATTATGCAAAAATATATTATCAAACATTTAAAAAATGTATATATAAATAAATACTAATAATAATGAATTCAAAGCAAGTTATCCATTAAATTGTGCAATGTAAAAGCAGCAATAGATTTTATGGGAAAAATTGTGAAATTTACTGTGGTTTTTACAGCATTTTTCTCTAAATGAAAAAAAAAACAGTATTTGTTTTACTGTAATAAACGGTGGTGCCGTTTTGGCATTTACAGTAATACACCGAAAAATCTACAGTTGTTAATTTGTGGTAAAAAAAATAAATAAAATAAAATAAAATAAAACTGGCAGCTCAGGTGCCAAAATGTTACTGTACAATTTCCGTTTGTTTTTTTACAGTAAAAAAAACAAATGTCAATTTTACAGTAAAATTCTGGAAACTGAGCTGCCTTTTTAATTTTTTTCCCATAAAAACAGCAGTACTGTTTTTCCATTTACAGTAATATACACTACATTTTCCAACCCCGGCTGTGTCATACCAAAGACTATACAAACGGGACTCATTACCTCCCTGCTTGGCACTCAGCATCAAGGGTTGGAATTGGGGGGATAAATCACCAAAAAAATGATTCCCGGGCGCGGCCACCGCTGCTGCTCACTGCTCCCCTCACCTCCCATGGGGTGAACAAGGATGATGGGTCAAATGCAGGTAATAATTTCACCACACCTAGTGTGTGTGTGACAATCATTGGTACTTTAACTTTAACTTTAACGTTCTATTTTGGGAGAAAATATATATTTTTATATATACTCCATGTAATTGCAAATTATGTTAACTTAAATATTGTCTAATTATGCAAAAAATATATCATCAAACATTCAAACTTTTTTTTTTTTAAATATAAATAAATACTAACAACAATGAAGTCAAAATAGGTTATCCTTTAAATTGTGCAATGTAAAAGTAGCAATAGATTTTATGGGAAAAATTGTGAAATTGACTGTTTTTTACAGCATTTTTCTCTAAATAAAAAAAAAATTGTACTTTTTTTTACTGTAATAAACTGTGGTTTTGTTTTGGCATTTACAGAAATACACCAAAAAATATACAGTTGTTGATTTGCGGTTTTAAAAAAAACAAAAAAAACAAAAACAAAAAAACTGGCAGCTCAGGTGCCAAAATTTACTGTAAAATTGCATTTTTTTTTTTTACAGTAAAAAAAAACTGCGGTTTCGTTTTGGCATTTACAGAAATACACCAAAAAATATACAGTTGTTGATTTGCGGTTTTTAAAAAATAAAAAAATAAAAATAAAAAACTGGCAGCTCAGGTGCCAAAATTTACTGTAAAATTGCATTTTTTTTACAGTAAAAAAAACTTCGGTTTCGTTTTGGCACTCACAGAAATACACCAACAAATATACAGTTGTTGATTTGCGGTTTTAAAAAAATAAAACAAATAAAATAAAAAACTGGCAGCTCAGGTGCCAAAATTTACTGTAAAATTGCATTTTTTTTACGGTAAAAAAAACTTCGGTTTCGTTTTGGCATTTACAGAAATACACCAAAAAATATACAGTTGTTGATTCGCGGTTTTTAAAAAATAAAAAAATAAAAATAAAAAACTGGCAGCTCAGGTGCCAAAATTTACTGTAAAATTGCATTTTTTTTACAGTAAAAAAAACTTCGGTTTCGTTTTGGCACTCACAGAAATACACCAACAAATATACAGTTGTTGATTTGCGGTTTTAAAAAAATAAAACAAATAAAATAAAAAACTGGCAGCTCAGGTGCCAAAATTTACTGTAAAATTGCATTTTTTTTACGGTAAAAAAAACTTCGGTTTCGTTTTGGCATTTACAGAAATACACCAAAAAATATACAGTTGTTGATTCGCGGTTTTTAAAAAATAAAAAAATAAAAATAAAAAACTGGCAGCTCAGGTGCCAAAATTTACTGTAAAATTGCATTTTTTTTACAGTAAAAAAAACTTCGGTTTCGTTTTGGCACTCACAGAAATACACCAACAAATATACAGTTGTTGATTTGCGGTTTTAAAAAAATAAAACAAATAAAATAAAAAACTGGCAGCTCAGGTGCCAAAATTTACTGTAAAATCGCATTTTTTTACGGTAAAAAAAACTTCGGTTTCGTTTTGGCATTTACAGAAATACACCAAAAAATATACAGTTGTTGATTTGCGGTTTTAAAAAAACAAAAAAAACAAAAACAAAAAAACTGGCAGCTCAGGTGCCAAAATGTACTGTAAAATTGCTTTTTTTTTTACAGTAAAAAAAACTTTGGTTTCGTTTTGGCACTTACAGAAATCAATCAATCAATCAATGTTTATTTATATAGCCCTAAATCACAAGTGTCTCAAAGGGCTGTACAAGCCACAACGACGTCCTCGGTACAGAGCCTACATACGGACAAATATACAGTTGTTGATTTGCGGTTTTAAAAAAATAAAATAAATAAAATAAAAAACTGGCAGCTCAGGCACAAGAAATTGTATTTTTATTTTATTTTTTCATTTTTTATTTTTTTTATTTTTTTTTTATGAAATCAACATAAAAAACACAATATATACATTATATATCAATATAGATCAATACAGTCTGCAGGGATACAGTCCGTAAGCACACATGATTGTATTTATTTATGTAAAAAAAAATAATGTTATTATTATTATTTTTTTTAAATACACCCCCCCCCCCCCCCACACCCCCACACCCCCACCGGTCCGTGGGACAAATTTTCAAGCGTTGACCGGTCCGCAGCTACAAAAAGGTTGGGGAACACTGATATACACCACATTTTCAGGTAAAATTAGTGCAACTTACCTTTTTTTTTTTTTTTTACATTTCAGTTTAAAAAAAATCTACTAATAAAATGCAAAGAAAAATCGGTGTAATAATAGTATTCACTGTTAGAAGCGGCCCTCTGGGGCCAAGTATAACTGCGATGGGGCCCCCGGTGAAAACCACTTTGACACCTCTGGTGTATACGGTCTTTGCTTTGACTCGTAGGTGTGCACTTTCCATCTAGTCAACATGAATCGAGTAGAACTGGATCATATTTTTTTTTTTACCTTTGGTCCTTGCTACCAAAAGTACCTTAAAAGGTAAAATATCACCAGCTTTGATCTTTTCCAGTCACATGATGCGTCCCATTGTGCTACTATTGCAGTGACATAACAGTGACTCACTGTTTTTCCAAACATTGCCTTTATGACAGTTCCATCTTACGCTCCATGGACCTTCGCATATTTTGGAATTTAACCAAGGTAAATAGAGCGGGTGCTTCCTATGACAACCATCGTAGATCAGACTATGTTTAGTGAGATAATGCCGCGGCCAAACAGAAGGTACTGTACATAGACACGTCGGCACGCTCGACTTGCTTCGCCGCATTGTTGTGCTTCTATGAAGTAAAAAAAAACCATTTTGCTGCATCACCAAGCACGATCCGACTAATTCGGAATGAGTTCTTCCCACAGCCTCTATAATGTTTTGTTCAAATGTACTATGTGTCAAGGTCACTTTTGAGCAGTGCTTTGTATTTGATGTTGTATCGTCAATAATACATAAATATACATATGTATATATATATATTTATTTTTTTTTTAAACACACCATCTTAGCCGCGCTCACCCTTTAGAGCACAGCTGGAACTAAACCTGCAGAAAATGGTATTTTTATTCAACCTGGAATAAACTTGTGTGTTTTTTTTGTTTTTTTTTAATGTGTCATCGATGTTTGAAGTGTTCCTCGTAACATTAACCTCAAAAAGCACATAATTGCAACAAAAAAACTGTATTTTTTGGCACCGGTTTTAAATTGGGTCAGTCCAACCAGAACTGTTTGAATTCTAGACTTTTGAGTTTTTGCTTTTTTATCTAGTTAGGATGTTAATACAATTTTGAAAAAATCACTAGTTTATTTATTTTTTAGTACATATGCTTTAAAACCGGCAGATTAAGAACAATTTTTTTTTAAATTGATATTATTTTGAGTTTAGATTATTTTTTTGTTGTTTTTTTTGGCCTAGGATCTAATAATCTGCTTGGAATAATAACAAATAAGGAAGCAATACACTAAACCTGCAGAAAATGTTATTTTTATTCAACCTGGAATAAACTTGCGTTTTTTTTTTTGCAATTTGTCATCGATGTTTGAAGTGTTCCTCATAATCTTAACCTCAAAAAGCACATAATTGCAACAAAAAAAAACATATTTTTTGGCACCGGTTTTAAATTGGATCAGTCCAACCAGAACTGTTTAAATTCTGGACTTTTGATTTTTCGCTTTTGTATCTACTTAGGATGTTAATAAAATTTTGAAAAAATCACTAGTTTATTTATTTTTTAGTACATATGCTTTAAAACCGGTAGATTAAGAACAATGTAAAAAAAAAGTATATTATTTTGAGATCAGATGATTTTTTTTGTTGTTTTTTTTGGCCTATAATCTAATAATCCACTTGTAATAATGACAAATAAGGAAGCAATACACTAAACCTGCAGAAAATTTTATTTTTATTCAACCTGGAATAAACTTGCGTTTTTTGTTGTTGTTGTAATTTGTCATCGATGTTTGAAGTGTTCCTCGTAACCTTAACTTCAAAAAGCACATAATTGCAACCAAAAAAATGTATTTTTTGGCACCGGTTTAAATTCTGGACTTTTGAGTTTTCGCTTTTTTGTCAACTTCGAATATTAATAAAATGTTGAAAAAATCACTAGTTTATTTGGTTTTTAGTACATACGCTTTACAACCGGCAGATTAAGAACAATTTAAAAAATATATATATATTATTTTGAGGTCGGATGATTTTTTGTTTGTTTTTTTGCACTAGGATCTAATAATCTGCTTGGAATAATGACAAATAAGGAAGCAATACACTAAACCTGCAGAAAATGTTATTTTTATTCAACCTGGAATAAACTTGCGTTTGTTTTTTTTGTAATTTGCCATCGATGTTTGAAGTGTTCCTTGTAACCTTAACCCCAAAAAGCACATAATTGCAACAAAAAAACTGTATTTTTAGGCACCGGTTTTAAATTGGGTCGGTCCAACCAGAACCGTTTAAATTCTGGACTTTTGGGTTTTCGCTTTTTTATCAACTTCGAATATTAATAATATGTTCAACAAATCACTAGTTTATTTGTTTTTTTAGTACATATGCTTTAAAACCGGCAGATTAAGAACAATGTACAAAAAATGGTGATATTAGTTTGAGATCAGATGATTTTTTGTTTGTTTTTTCGCCCTAAAATCTAATAATCTGCTTGGAATAATGACAAATAAGGAAGCAATACACTAAACCTGCAGAAAATGTTATTTTTATTCAACCTGTAATAAACTTGCGTTTTTTTTTTTTTGTAATTTGTCATCGATGTTTGAAGTGTTCCTCATAACTTTAACCTCAAAAAGCACATAATTGCAACAAAAAAACTGTATTTTTTGGCACCAGTTTTAAATCGGGTCAGTCCAACCAGAACTGTTTAAATTCTGGACTTTTGAGTTTTCGCTTTTTTGTCAACTTCGAATATTAATAAAATGTTGAAAAAATCACTAGTTTATTTGGTTTTTAGTACATACGCTTTACAACCGGCAGATTAAGAACAATTTAAAAAATATATATATATTATTTTGAGGTCGGATGATTTTTTGTTTGTTTTTTTGCACTAGGATCTAATAATCTGCTTGGAATAATGATAAATAAGGAAGCAATACACTAAACCTGCAGAAAATGTTATTTTTATTCAACCTGGAATAAACTTGCGTTTGTTTTTTTTTTTGTAATTTGTCATCGATGTTTGAAGTGTTCCTTGTAACCTTAACCTCAAAAAGCACATAATTGCAACAAAAAAACTGTATTTTTAGGCACCGGTTTTAAATTGGGTCAGTCCAACCAGAACTGTTTAAATTCTGGACTTTTGAGTTTTCGCTTTTTTATCAACTTCGAATATTAATAAAATGTTGAAAAAATCACTAGTTTATTTGGTTTTTAGTACATACGCTTTACAACCGGCAGATTAAGAACAATTTTTAAAAAAATTGATATTATTTTGAGATCAGATGATTTTTTGTTTGTTTTTTTGCCCTAGGATCTAATAATCTGCTTGGAATATTAACAAATAAGGAAGCAATACACTAAACCTGCAGAAAATGTTTTTTTTTATTCAACCTGGAATAAACTTGCGTTTTTTTTTTTGTAATTTGTCATCAATGTTTGAAGTATTCCTCGTAACCTTAACCTCAAAAATCACATAATTGCAACAAAAAAAATGTATTTTTTGGCACCGGTTTTAAATCGGGTCAGTCCAACCAAAACTGTTTAAATTCTAGACTTTTGAGTTTTCGCTTTTTTATCTACTTAGGATGCTAATAACATTTTGAAAAAATCACTAGTTTATTTATTTTTTAGTACATATGCTTTAAAACCGGTAGATTAAGAACAATGTAAAAAAAAAAAAAGGTTATTATTTTGAGATCGGATGATTTTTTGTTTGTTTTTTTGCACTAGAATCTAATAATCTGCTTGGAATAATGACAAATAAGGTAGCAATACACATAAAAAAAATAATAAAGCAAATAAAAAAGGCAATAAAAATTACTTTTTTTTCCCCCATCTTTATTTACACCAATTACATAAAGTACAGATAAATACCTGTATCGCTAAGAAATATCGATGTCGGTATCGATAAAATCCTAACGATACGCATCCTTAATCAGAGTTAATTTTCAAATTCCTAATTACTTTAATTATATCTAATAAACACATAAAATTAACTGTTCAGAGCGATGTATATTAAAAATAAGAGACAACGAGAGATTATTATCACACATCAACATCTCTAACATGTAAATGCTGTTTCTTTGCTAGGTCAGCATTGCAAATAAAAATATGTTCTTAAATATCTGACCCTGAATAAATACATGGTGAATGAATATATAAACACATATCAACGAAAAATAGTTCTTCTCAGGTTTCTCTATGTTAACATTTTCACACTTTTTTTGTTACACTTTATTAAGCATTTATTACATATTCCTTATTTTTTCACCTTCATTTTAGGAAGTTATTGTTAAGTGTTCAATGGGATTTTAAAATGTTGTTTACATTGATTTGAGTGTTTTCCATGTTTGCATTAAAATGTATTTCCTGCCTTGATAGCTTGAGGGCTTTATAATCAGAGGAAGGCTACATTTGACATAAAATTTACTTTTCACATTTGAAGTCGCAAATAAACATTAGCAAAAGTAATTTAACAAGTCAATAGGAGTTGCTATATTCCGCCTAAAAACTTTCTAAAAAACTTACAAAAACCTCCATCAATGTTTTATATATATGTTGTAAGTGTATATGTAGTATCTAGTAACATTCATAATAACATGTACTATTTTCGTATTTTGCTTATTTCAAGTATACGGTAGTTTATTAATTTCACAATGTTCGCTTTTTCCTTCAACAACATGGCAGTCTTCATCAGCCACAACCAAGAATACTTTAGGACAAATTAAGATCGAGAAACGTGTGTTTTTGAGCCTGAATACTAGGAGGACGATCAACAAGTTTTCGAAGCTGTTTGCCAAACAGTTGTAACTTCCTGGCACTAAACCTGCAGAAAAATAGTTATTCTCAGGATTCTCTATGTTTACATGTTCACACTTTTTTGTTACACTTCATTAAGCATTTATTACATAATCCTTGTTTTTTTTCACCTGCATTTTAAGAAGTTATTATTAAGTGTTCAATGTGATTTTACAATTTTGTTTACATGCTCTATTCCGCCTAAAACTTTCTAAAAAAAACTTACAAAAACCTCCATCAATGTTGTATATACATGCTGTAAGTGTATGTAGTATCTAGTAACATTCATAATAACATGTAATATTTACGTATTTTGCTTATTTCAAGAATGCGGTAGCTTATCAATTTCACAATGTTCGCTTTTTCCTTCAACAACATCAACACTACTAACCATGGCAGATTTCATAAAGTACCAATGATTGCCACACACACACTAGGTGTGGTGAGATTATCTTCATCACCCTCACCCCCTGGGAGGTGAGGGGAGCAGTGAGCAGCAAATGACAACAAAGAATACTTTAGGACAAATTAAGATCCAGAAACTTGTGTTTTTGAGCCTGAACACGAGGAGGACGATCAACGAGTTTTCGAAGCTTTATATGTATACAATATATATAATATATATTTATAAATATATATTTGTATTTTTTAAACTTGGGACTTCCAAGTTTGGGGACCATTGATCTATATCCTTGTCAAATAATATGAAAGCATGTGTTAAGTACAAATATAATGTATTTTACACATAAACCTGAGGCTTAGGTCAGGCTGATTAGAAAAATAAGTGCTAATCAAATGTGTTGAAAATCATTTTTTTACCCTGAAAATCATTTTTTACCTTGAAAATATTTTTTTACCTTGAAAATCATGTTTTGCCTTGAAAATCATTTTTTACCTTGAAAATATTTTTTTACCTTGAAAATATTTTTTTACCTTGAAAATCATTTTTTACCTTGAAAATTATTTTTTACCTTGAAAATCGTTTTTTGCCTTGAAAATAATTTTTTACCTTGAAAATCATTTTTGCCTTGAAAATCAACTTTTACCTTGAAAATCATTTTTTTCCTTGAAATCCATTTTTTACCTTGAAAATCAACATTTACTTAGAAAATAATTTTTTAACTTGAAAATCATTTTTTGCCTTGAAAATCATTTTTTACCTTGAAAATAATTTTTTGCCTTGAAAATCATTTTTTCCCTTGAAAATCATTTTTTTCCCTTGAAAATCATTTTTTGCCTTGAAAATAAACTTTTAATTTGAAAATCATTTTTTACCTTGAAAATCATTTTTTACCTTGAAAATCATTTTTTACCTTGAGAATCAATCAACTTTTACCTTGAAAATCATTTTTTGCTTTGAAAATCATTTTTTGCCTTAAAAAATAATTTTTTACCTTAAAAAAATCATTTTTACCTTAAAAAAATCATTTTTTACCTTAAAAAATCTATTTTAACTTTGAAAATCATTTTTTGCCCTGAAAATCATTTTTTGCCTTGAAAATCATTTTTTACCTTGAAAATCAACTTTTACCTTGAAAATCATTTTTTTCCTTGAAATTCATGTTTTACCTTGAAAATCAACTTTTACCTTGAAAATCAACGTTTACATTGAAAATCATTTTTTACCTTGAAAATCAACTTTTACTTTGAAAATCATTTTTTACCTCGAAAATCAACGTTTACTTTGAAAATCATTTTTTACCTCGAAAATCAACTTTTACTTTCAAAATTATTTTTTACCTTGAAAAAAAATGTTCACCGTGAAAATATTTTTTTACCTTGAAAATCATTTTTTGCCTTGAAAATCAACTTTTACTTTGAAAATCATACCTTGAAAATAGGAAGGGACTCAAATAAGTGATTTAAAAAAATGCAATTATGTTGTGCTAAAATAAATCAAATAACGAATATGTTTCTTAACTATTCTGTTAATAAAATTAAAGTGCAAATGAAAATACAAAGTCACATCTTTAGTCATATTTTTTGCACTTGACGCATTTCTGCATGATTTTACTTGTTTGATACGGTCATTACTGCCACAAGTGGTGAAAAACTGTATTACAACTGAGTACTCCCGCTGGGAAATAGATGTTTTTTTTGCAGGAAAACGCTCGCCTGGTTTTATCTTGGACAAATAAAGACGGATTGGCCTGCTATGGACAGGACTGAGCAACAGCACATTCCTGCGAGCGTGTCAAGCGCCAGCACGAAGGGTCCCAGCTGCTCTCTTCCTCCAGTGCTCTCGGCGCTACTTGGAGCCACATAGCGCACATTCCTCACTGACTCACCACTGCCCGTGTGCTTGTGTGCAGGCACAGGCCCGCGTCTGTGTCACATGAAAAAACACCTCTATGACTCACGGCTTGATACGGAACGCCGCGCTACGGTGCCTGGGTCACGCCCACTTGCTGACTTAGCCAGCTCGCTGTCGTCGGCGGCGAGAAATTGACCCAAATCACGCTGTTTTCAAAACATGTTAACTTGATGCTAATATGCATTGGCTTTGCTTATGACATGCTACTGATTAGCATTAGCCATTTTACATGGCGATTTTTAACTCCTCCAAATGCGTTAATGAAAACGACGACTAAGATGCACGTTAAAGTCGAACAGCTGGTGCGTAATAAGTACAATACTTGCAGTGTCAACACTTTTTAGGGCGCAACAAAACACTTGTCAGGTTCAAACACTGATGACATCTACTAAACAAGACAAGAAGCAAGGAATCAAACAGAGACAGAATTCAATTTGGCTCAGTGAGGAGAAACGCGTCCACCTGTACCCTTGGGGTTGTATAGCTCGGTTGGTAGAGTGGCCGTGCCAGCAACTTGACGGTTCCAGGTTCGATCCCCGCTTCCGCCATCCTAGTCCCTACCGTTGTGTCCTTGGGCAAGACACTTTACCCACCTGCTCCCAGTGCCACCCACACTGGTTTAAATGTAACTTAGATATTGGCTTTCACTATGTAAAGCACTTTGAGTCACTAGAGAAAAAGCGCTATATAAATATAATTCACTTCACTTCACTTCACCCTTGTACGGTGTCACTACGCTCTGACGAAAGATTGTACGCCTCCTCTTTTATTTGGACTTTCCCTGACTACATGGCAACAGCTGTTTCTAAAGGGACGTGGGTCGTAAACAGCCATCGCAAAATCTTGCTGTGGATTACAATACGTCAAAGAAACAGAACACCTTCATGTTGCTTCCCATCCTGCGCAGTGGAGTTTTACAAGCCTTCTTCTTGGTAGGATCAAAGACAGCTTTTGTCTTCTCGCCGGGAACTCATGGCAACACAAAGTTTTGTGATAACTTAGATACAATTATTCTGACAACACTACCGCCATCTACCGTCTCAAGACTGAGAAACGTGACAATAAAACAAGATATAACCGGACAGCTCAATTTTAAATGTTGCAATAAAAAATGTACTATCAAAAAAAATGTAAATGTATTAATACACAACAGTGTTGTCCTGATACCACTATTTTGGTACCGGAACCGGTACCAAAATGTATTTTGATACTTTTCGGTACTTTTCGATACTTATTTATTTCAAAAATTCAAAAAATATCTACACTTCTGTTCAAATGTAATAATCACTTATTCTTCTGTTGTTTCATACTTTACATTAGTTTTGGATGATACCACAAATGTAGGTATCGATCCGATATCAAGTAGTTACAGGATCGTACATTGGTCATATTCAAAGTCCTCATGTTTCCAGGGACGTATTTCCTGAGCTTATAAACATAATATGAATTTTTTAAAAACGAAAAAGTATTTTGTGATAGTAAAAAATATGGCTGTAATGGTTTAATATCGACTAGATACGCTCTTGTACTTGGTATCATTACAGTGGATGTCGGGTGTAGATCCACCCATGGTGTTTGTTTACACGTCCGCTTGCCGACTTAGCCAGCTCGGCGGCGAGAAATTGACCCAAAAACACGCTCCGACTTTTTCAAAATGTGTGCTAGCTTGATGCTAATATACATTGGCTTTTCCATGACATGCTACTGATTAGCATGAGCCATTTTACATGGCGATTTTTAACTCCTCCGAATGCGTTAATGAAAACGACGGCTAAGATGCACGTTACAGTCAAACAGCTGGTGCGCAATAAGTGCAATACTTGCAGTGTTAACACTTTTTAGGGCGCAACGAAAGACTACACTACTGCCATCTACTGTCTCGAGACTGAGAAATGTGACAATAAAACAAGATGTAACCGGACAGCTCAATTTTAAATGTTGCAATAAAAAATGTACTATCAAAAACAATTACAATTTATTAATACACACTAGTGTTGTCCTGATACCAATATTTTGGTACCGGAACCGGTACCAAAATGTATTTTGATACTTTTCCGTACTTTTCGATACTTATTTATTTCAAAAATTCAAAAAATATCTACACTTCTGTTCAAATGTAATAATCACTTATTCTTCTGTTGTTTGATACTTTACATTAGTTTTGGATTATACCATAAATTTGGGTATCGATTTGATACCAAGTAGTTACAGGATCATACATTGGTCATATTCAAAGTACTCATGTGTCCAGGGACATATTTCCTGAGCTTATAAACATAATATGAATTTAAAAGAAACAAAAAAATATTTTGTGATAGTAAAAAATATGGCTGTAATGGTTTAATATCGACTAGATACGCTCTTGTACTTGGTATCATTACAGTGGATGTCGGGTGTAGATCCACCCATGGTGTTTGTTTACACGTCCGCTTGCCGACTTAGCCAGCTCGGCGGCGAGAAATTGACCCAAAAACACGCTCCGACTTTTTCAAAATGTGTGCTAGCTTGATGCTAATATACATTGGCTTTTCCCATGACATGCTACTGATTAG
>NC_084743.1:57994966-58002466 GCF_033978785.1 Entelurus aequoreus | reverse complement strand
ATCAGAACATAAATATCTGTTGTTGTATTATTTTTATTTTATTTTTTTTGGGTCAGGTGACCCTTCTGAAGAAGACTGCAGGTGAAACATGTCAGGTAAACACATCTAATATACCCAAAATATGTTCTGACTACAAGACATTTTGAAACAGTATATGAATAAGAAGACATAATGAAACCTTTTGAGCAAAATAAAGATCTGATTTTTTTTTTTTTTTTTTGGTTCAGGTGAACCTTCTGAAGAAGACTGCAAGTGAAACATGTCAGGTAAACATTCCATCTAATATACCCAAAATATGGTCTGATTACAAGACATTTTGAGACAGTATATGAATAAGAAGACATAATAAAACTTTTTGAGCAAAATAAAGATCTGATTTTTTTTTTTTTTTTTTTGTGGTCAGGTGATTCTTCTGAAGAAGACTGCAGGTGAAACATGTCAAGTAAAACTTCCGTCTAATATACCCAAAATATGATCTGATTACAAAAAATGTTGAAAAGGTATATGAATAAGAAGACATAATGAAGCTTTTTGAGAAAAATGAAAAACAGATTTTTTATTTAATTTTTTTAAATTTTGGTTCAGGTGACCCTTCTGAAGAAGACTGCAGGTGAAACATGTCAGGTAAAACTTCCATCTAATACACCCAAAATATGATCTAATTACAAAAAAAATTGAAAAAGTATATGAATAAGAAGACATAATGAAGCTTTTTGAGCAAAATAAAAAGCAGATTTTTTATTTATTTTTTTAATTTTATTTTTATTTTCTGGTGTTCAGGTGAACCTTCTGAAGAAGACTGCAGGTAAAACATGTCAGGTAAAAATTCCATCTAATATACCGGAAATATGGTCTGATTACAAGAAATGTTGAAAACGTATATGAATAAGAAGACATAATGAAGCTTTTTGAGCAAAATAAAGATCTGATTTTTTTTTTTTTTTTTTTTTCCGGGTCAGGTGATTCTTCTGAAGAAGACTGCAGGTGAAACATGTCAGGTAAAAATTCAATCTATATACCGAAAATACGGTCTGATTGCAAGAAATGTTGAAACAGTATATGAATAAGAAGACATAATGAAACTTTTTGAGCAAAATAAAGATCTGATTTTTATTTTTTTTAAATTATTTTTTGGTTCAGGTGACCCTTCTGAACAAGACTGCAGGTGAAACATGTCAGGTGAAGATTCTATCTATATACCGAAAATATGGTATGATTACAAGACATTTTGAAACATTATTTGAATAAGAAGACATAATGAAACTTTTTGAGCAAATTAAAGATCCGACTTTTTTTTTTTTTTTTTTTTTTTTTTTTTTTTTGATTCAGGTGACCCTTCTGAAGAAGACTGCAAGTGAAACATGTCAGGTAAAAATTATATCTATATACTGAAAATATGGTCTGATTACAAGACATTTTGAAACATTATTTGAATAAGAAGACATAATGAAACTTTTTGAGCAAAATAAAGATCTGATTTTTTTTTTTTTATTATTATTTTTTGGTTCAGGTGACCCTTCTGAACAAGACTGCAGGTGAAACATGTCAGGTGAAGATTCTATCTATATACCGAAAATATGGTATGATTACAAGACATTTTGAAACATTATTTGAATAAGAAGACATAATGAAACTTTTTGAGCAAATTAAAGATCCGACTTTTTTTTTTTTTTTTTTTTTTTTGGTTCAGGTGACCCTTCTGAAGAAGACTGCAAGTGAAACATGTCAGGTAAAGATTCTATCTATATACCGAAAATATGGTATGATTACGAGACATTTTGAAACATTATTTGAATAAGAAGACATAATGAAACTTTTTGAGCAAAATAAAGATCTGATTTTTTTTTTTTTTTTTTTTTCGGGGTCAGGTGATTCTTCTGAAGAAGACTGCAGGTGAAACATGTCAGGTAAAAATTCCATCTAATACACACAAAATATGATCTAATTACAAAAAAATTTGAAAAAGTATATGAATAAGAAGACATAATGAAGCTTTTTGAGCAAAATAAAAAGCAGATTTTTTATTTATTTTTTTAATTTTATTTTTATTTTTTGGCGTTCAGGTGAACCTTCTGAAGAAGACTGCAGGTGAAATATGTCAGGTAAAAATTCCATCTAATATACCGGAAATATGGTCTGATTACAAGAAATGTTGAAAACGTATATGAATAAGAAGACATAATGAAGCTTTTTGAGCAAAATAAAGATCTGATTTTTTTTTTTTTTTTTTTTCGGGGTCAGGTGATTCTTCTGAAGAAGACTGCAGGTGAAACATGTCAGGTAAAAACTAAATCTATATACCGAAAATACGGTCTGATTACAAGAAATGTTGAAACAGTACATGAATAAGAAGACATAATGAAGCTTTTTGAGCCAAATAAAGATCCGATTTTTCTTTCTTTCTTTTTTTTTTTTTTTTTTTGTTGGTTCAGGTGACCCTTCTGAAGAAGACTGCAAGTGAAACATGTCAGGTAAAAATTATATCTATATACTGAAAATATGGTATGATTACAAGACATTTTGAAACATTATTTGAATAAGAAGACATAATGAAACTTTTTGAGCAAAATAAAGATCTGATTTTTATTCTTATTTTTTGGGGGGGGTCAGGTGATTCTTCTGAAGAAGACTACAGGTGAAATATGTCAGGTAAAAATTCCATCTAATATACCCACAATATGGTCTGATTTAAAAAAATAAAATAAAAATTAAAAATAGAAGTATATGAATAAGAAGATGTTGAGCAAAATAAAGATCTGATGTATACATTTTAATTTTTGATTTTTTGTATTTTTTTGGGGGCGGGGGTTCAGGTGACCCTTCTGAAGAAGACGGCAGGTGAAACATGTCAGGTAAAAATTGCATTTAATATACCCAAAATATGGTCTGATTACAAAAAATGTTAAAAAAAAATCATATGACTAAGAAGACATAATGAAGCTTTTTGAGCAGAATAAAGATCTGATATCGGCACATCACCAGTTAATGGTCGGCCTTATTTTGCTCCTGTGCAGAAGACGCGTGAGCAGGGCACCTTCTTTGTACGTACCACTAATCACATCACTCCTCACCTGCAAATGATCACTATAACCTGATCTGGCGTGACCGGCAAAGATTCATTACTATTAAAAAAAGAATTAAAAAAAAAATCAACTGAGTCATGTGTGCCCTGAATTGTATCAAACGATGACTCAAAGAAAGTCGTACCACACACACACACCCACACACCCACAGCTGTAGCCTTTATGAACGGCAGGTACCAACACACTGAAAGGAAGGATTTAGAACGTGACCTGAACATGATCTTGTGTTTCACACACACACACACACACACATTACTTTTCCTATTACATCTTGACACATTTACTTTCAGAGAGTCTTTCATATGCGGAGAGTAGGCAGCAGTGTGTGTGTGTGTGTGTGTATGTCAATAGTGGCGTGGTGGGAAATACAAAGTGTATGTGAGAGTGGAGGACAGTTGATGCATTGAACAGAGGACAGAAAAGCTTCATTCTTACCTGTGGTATTTATACCAACCAAATGTTACTGAGTGGACTAAGTTGTTATGTGTTTTTTTTGTGTGTGTTATTCGCGCGCTATGCTAGGGTGTATCATGCAAATGTTATTAATAAAAAATATATATATTTTTTACACATATTGTAAAATGAAAAAAACCTCAGTTGGGATTATGACAATTTAAAGATTTCTTATTGGATTTGTTCTGATATTTTTTTATTTTATTTTTTTTTTTATTTTTTTTTTTTTTTTATTCTTTGGTGCACCTGAAAGAGCGGTAGCTCCTTTTTTTTTTTTTTTTTTCTTTTTTTTTTTTTTTTTTTTTTTTGTTCTGTCCAGCTTCTCAGGCAAATCATATAGTAGATGTAGATGCCCATATCTGCTGTTCAGATTTACTTTATTTGTATTTGACTTTATTAAATGCATTTATATTATCATTTGGTGCAGCCGGGCCGGAGCAGGAGGGGATGGAAAGAGGAAAAAAAGGAAGACGGAGGGAGGAATTGTGGGGACAAGAGGGGGGTAAGACAGAGAGACAAAAACAACAACAGCAAACACAACAATAGTAACAACAACAACAACAACAATAAAGCAACATCAGCAGTAGCTCCTCTGACTTCCTTCATTTTACTTTATTTTTGGTATTCTTCCCAACTTGTTTTGCATTTTTTTAAACACTTACCTTTTCCATAAACCACTAATTTTGTGTGTTGTCATTACTTTTCTTTTTTCTTTTCGGGTTGTTTTGTGTTTGGCTTTAGAACAATTTCCCTTGTGGATCATTAAAGTTTGCCTAAGTCTAAGTCCAAGTCTAAAGTCAATAGTCAACAAAGAGGCTGTTGCTGTTCATGAGACACGTAATCCTGCTGACTGATCAGTTTTTTGTTGCATGAAAATTAATTCAATCATGCGTATCGTAGGGTTGGGCCTTTTCTTTCATTTGAGATCTACATTACAGTTCCAAGTTTCGATTCTGGTTGGTAATTATTTAGATTATTTCTGTCATGACCCGCCTGAACAGGTTGGGCTTTTTGTCTTTTTTGTTTAGTTGGTTTCGGTGCTACTTTCTCCTTGTTTTTTTTTTTGCCACTTTGTTTGCTCTTCCCCTGCCTTGCCAGTCAGCATGAAACTAATCAGAGGGCTTTACATGCCAGCCTCGCTTCCCTGTTTGTGATGATGTTTCCTTCTTTACTTAGCTTCCTGTGCACTTCTACACTGCACTCGTTTTTGTTTCCCGTTTAATAAAATACAATTGTACCTGCACAGTTACCGCGATCATGCGCAAACGTAACAGAATGATCCAGCCGACAAGTGACCCCGCTGGAGGGTACAGCGTGACAGAGATGGAGTGGACCTGATAGGTGTTAAAGGTCATGGAGGCAGAAAGCCTGCGTTACACACCGGAGGAACATGAGACGACGATGTGGGGACCGGATAAACATTTTGTTCCGATTGACTATGTTCCGATCCACTACTTACGCAACCGTTCCAGAGCAAGGTGCAACAGCCTTCCACTCCACCAGAAGTCGAGTAGTATAATCTAATTAGCCACTTTTTCAAACAATTCATGACTGACGGCGCATCACACTGCACTCGTTTTTGTTTCCCGTTTAATTAAATACAATTGTACCTGCACAGTTACCGCGATCATGCGCAAACGTAACAGAACGATCCAGCCGACAAGTGACCCCGCTGGAGGGTACAGCGTGACAGAGATGGAGTGGACCTGATAGGTGTTAAAGGTCATGAAGGCAGTAAGTCTGCGTTACACACCGGAGGAACATGAGACGACGATGTGGGGACCGCATAGACATTTAGTTCCGATTGACTATGTTCCGATCCACTACTTACGCCACCGTTCCAGAGCAAGGTGCAACAGCCTTCCACTCCACCAGAAGTCGAGTAGTATAATCTAATTAGCCACTTTTTCAAACAATTCATGACTGACGGCGCATCACACTGCACTCGTTTTTGTTTCCCGTTTAATTAAATACAATTGTACCTGCACAGTTACCGCGATCATGCGCAAACGTAACAGAACGATCCAGCCGACAAGTGACCCCGCTGGAGGGTACAGCGTGACAGAGATGGAGTGGACCTGATAGGTGTTAAAGGTCATGAAGGCAGTAAGTCTGCGTTACACACCGGAGGAACATGAGACGACGATGTGGGGACCGGATAAACATTTTGTTCCGATTGACTATGTTCCGATCCACTACTTACGCCACCGTTCCAGAGCAAGGTGCAACAGCCTTCCACTCCACCATAAGTCGAGTAGTATAATCTAATTAGCCACTTTTTCAAACAATTCATGACTGACGGCGCATCACACTGCACTCGTTTTTGTTTCCCGTTTAATAAAATACAATTTTACCTGCATCTCGGGGTCACAGTTACCGCGATCATGCGCAAACGTAACAGAACGTTCCAGCCGACAAGTGACCCCGCTGGAGGGTACAGCGTGACAGAGATGGAGTGGACCTGATAGGTGTTAAAGGTCATTAAGGCAGTAAGTCTGCGTTACACACCGGAGGAACATGAGACGACGATGTGGGGACCGGATAAACATTTTGTTCCGATTGACTATGTTCCGATCCACTACTTACGCCACCGTTCCAGAGCAAGGTGCAACAGCCTTCCACTCCAGGATTGCACCAAAAACCAGACATTTGTAGCTAGAATAGTCATTTACCACATTAGCAATGTATAGAGTGTATTTCTTTAAAGTTAAGACTTGTTTAAAGTGCTTTTCCTTAAAAAATAAGGACATTTCAATGTGACCCCAAACTTTTGAACGGTAGTGTATATAAGTAACAAACAGCATAATAACAACATAGCTCTAAACCAAGGAAGGCACACACTACATACACAAAGCCTAACCAGGCGTTTTTTTCTCTCAAGGAATTGTGAAATAAAATCATGTCTAAAGCCCAGAACAGAGATAAGGAAAGATTGGCCTGGCCCACTAGCATCCCTCTTTATGTTTGTGAACTGTATAGTCTATACAATTAGAGTGACGTGATAATCAACACTCTAGAAGTCTGTAATGAAAGAGTATATAAGAGAATTGACAGAGTGTGTGTACCTTCAGTGCGCGGTGCCTCGTTAAAATCCAGCCGCTGTTGCTTAGGAGATTAAGTGTGTCTCTCTTTACTAGCTTCGTCGAAGCATGTTGCTTTTGTAGCTGTTTCAGCAGATTTGAATTGCTAGGATAGCATCTTTGATCGAAGACACAACTTACGTTTAACTAAAATGTTATTTTCTTTGTGGTCGACAAAAGAAAAGTAGTGACCATGATGTAAACGCAGACACGCCCCCTCCAACACACACACTTTTCCGGTCGCCTCTTATAAAACACACTCAGATCTTCTCAGTTTCTAGCCGATACTACATAAAAAAATAACGTAAAATAACGCAGTAACGCATCATGTAGTAACGGTAACGGAGTTACTGAATATAAAAAATAACGCGTTAGATTACTATTTACGGCGTTACAGTAACGCTTTACTTTGTAACGCGTTAGTCCCAACACTGCTCATGAACGATCGGTATCCGAATCAACTTCCTAAAACCCTGATCGGAGCGTCCCGGAACTCAACATTAATGGAGCTAAGAAGGACATTGCTTGAATCATACAGTATGTTCCAAAGAGTCCTGATGCAACAGCGAAATATCCAGAACAAGTACAGTCATATACGTTGATTACATTAGGCGAACAACATATTGTCACCACTTACAACATCATTACCGTGAGTCATTGTCTTTGAAGGCGCCACCGTGGCGAAAGGTGGTCGCTGTTCAACCTGGTGTGAGGTGAATCACACGTTTACATTACTTAGAAGATGTGTTGTGAAAGTGTTTGGTGACGAAGGATTCAGGGAACTGTATTGTTAAGACACGGGATTTAGTTTTCTAATGCAGTAAGTTGAATGATGCGGACACGTTTGTTACTAGATACTGCCGACATATATATATATATATATA
>NC_084743.1:57964966-57992466 GCF_033978785.1 Entelurus aequoreus | reverse complement strand
TGAGAATTTTAGTATTGATCCAAAATCAATTAAATACGTGGCTAGTATCGCATATACCGATACTTTTTACTTGAAACGTCATGGTCAGTTAATTTTGGGAATTTGCCTCCAGTTTGTTAATCATGACTATAATACAACACAGGACAAATGTTGTATGCAAATACACATATTTGTAATATACATATATACATATATACACATACACATTTATACACATATATATATATATATATATATATATATATATATATATATATATATATATATATATATATATATATATATATATATATATATATATATATATATATATATATATATATATATATACACATATATACACATACACATATATACATACATACACATGTATACACATATATACTGTATATACATGTATGCATTTGTTTATATGAATGTGTATACATGTGTGTATAATATATAATATATGTACATATATTTGTGTATGTACGTATATGTGCATATTTGTGTATATATATATATATATATCCGGAATCGGGTCGCGGGGACAGCAGCTCCAGCAAAGACCCCCAGACTTCCCTCTCCAGAGCAACATTTGCGACTTCCTCCTGGGGAATCCCGAAGCGTTCCCAGGCCAGAGAGGAGATGTAATCCCCCCATCTGGTCCTTGGTCTGCCGCGGGGCCTCCTCCCAGTGGGACGTGCAACGAGGACCTCCCTAGGGAGACGCTCGTGAGGCATCCGCACGAGATGCCCGAACCACCTAAGCTGGCTCCTTTCCAAGCGAAGGAGCAGCGGCTCTACTCCGAGTCTCTCTCGGGTGACTGCACTTCTCACCCTATCTCTAAGGGAGATGCCAGCCACCCTTCTGAGGAAACTCATTTCGGCCGCTTGTATCCGCGATCTTATTCTTTCGGTCATTACCCACACTTCATGACCATAGGTGAGAGTAGGAATGTAGATAGCTCGGTAGACCGAGAGCTTTGCCTTCTGGCTCAGCTCCCGTTTCGTCACAACAGTGCGGCAGAGAGACTGCAATACTGCCCCAGCTGCTCCGATTCTCCGGCTGATTTCCTTCTCCATCTTTCCCTCACTCGTGAACAAGACCCCGAGATACTTAAACTCCTCCACCTGGGACAGAGTCCTGTCCCCTACCCGGACTGTACAAACCATCGGTTTCCTGCTGAGAACCATGGCCTCAGATTTGGAGATGCTGATCCTCATTCCAGCCGCTGAACACTCGGCTGCGAACCGATCCAGTGAGAGCTGAAGGTCACGAACCGAAGGTGCCATCAGGACCACATCATCTGCAAACAGCAGTGACGCAACCTTTAGCCCCCCGAGACGTATACCCTCTCCGCCATGGCCACGACTCCGCCTAGAAATCCTGTCCATGAAAATCACAAACAGGATAGGTGACAGAGCGCAGCCCTGGCGGAGACCAACCCCCACTGGAAACGGATCCGACTTACATCCAAGCACCCGGACACAACTCTCGCTTTGGTTGTACAGAGATTGGATGGCCCTCAACAGGGTTCCCCTCACTCCGTACTCCCTCAGCACCTCCCACAAGATCTCCCGAGGGACGCGGTCATACGCCTTCTCCAAATCCACAAAACACATGTAGACTGGATAGGCATACTCCCAGGCCCTCTCCAGGATTCCCGCAAGCGTAAAGAGTTGGTCAGTTGTTCCACGACCAGGACGGAATCCACATTGCTCCTCTTGAATCTGAGGTTCGACTATCGGCCGGACCCTCCTTTCCAGTACCTTGGCGTAAACTTTCCCAGGGAGGCTGAGTAGTGTGATACCCCTGTAATTAGCACACACCCTCTGGTCCCCCTTTTTGAAAAGGGGAACCACCACCCCAGTCTGCCACTCCCTCGGCACTGTCCCAGACTTCCACGCAATGTTGAAAAGGCGTATCAACCAAGACAGCCCATCAACACCCAGAGCCTTCAGCATTTCTGGACGGATCTCGTCAACCCCCGGAGCTTTGCCACTGTGGAGTTGTCTAACTACCTCAGTGACTTCACTCCGAGAGATCAACGTCGATCCCCCATCATCCTCAGGCCCTGCTCCTATCAGGGAGGGTGTGTCTGATGTATTTGGGTTCAGGAGTTCCTCAAAGTGCTCTTTCCAACGCCCCACGACTTCCTCACTTGAAGTCAGCAAAGTCCCATCCTTGCCGTACACAGCTTGGATGGTTCCCTGCTTCCCCCTCCTGAGGTGCCGTATGGTCTTCCAGAACAGCTTTGGTGCCGCCCGATAGTCCTTCTCCATGGATTCCCCGAACTGCTCCCACACCCTCTGCTTAGCCTCGTCCACAGCCACGGCCGCTGCCCTTCGGGCCCGCCGGTACCTTGCAACTGCCTCCGGAGTCCCCTGGGATAACATACCCCGGTAGGACTCCTTCTTCAGTCGGACGGCTTCCCTGACCACCACTGTCCACCAGGGTGTTCGAGGGTTACCGCCCCTTGAGGCACCTAAGACCTTCTGGCCACAGCTCGCATCTGCAGCTTTAGCAATAGAGGCTTTGAACATTGCCCATTCCTGTTCAATGTCCCCAACCTCCACAGGGATGGCAGAGAAGTCCCGCCGGAGGTGTGAGTTGAAGTCCTTCCGGACAGAGGACTCCTCCAAACGTTCCCAGTTCACCCGCACTACACGCTTGGGTTTGCCAGGTCTGTCCAGAGGTTTCCCCCGCCATCTAACCCAACTCACCACCAGATGGTGATCAGTTGACAGTTCAGCCCCTCTCTTCACCCGAGTGTCCAAAACATACGGCCTCAGATCAGCTGATACGATTACAAAATCGATCATTGATCTTTGGCCTAGGGTGCTCTGGTACCAGGTACACCTATGAGCATCCTTATGCTTGAACATGGTGTTTGTTATCGCAAGTCCGTGACTAGCACAGAAGTCCAATAACAATCCACCACTCAGGTTCAGATCAGGGAGACCGTTCCTCCCAATCACGCCAGTCCAAGTATCACTGTCATTGCCCACGTGCGCGTTGAAGTCCCCCAGCAAGACTATGGAATCCCCTGCCGGCGCCCCATACAGGACCCCATGCAAGGTATCCAAGAAGGCTGAATACTCTGAACTCCTGTTTGGTGCGTATGCACAAACAACAGTCAGAGTTTTCCCCCCTCCAACCCTAAGGCGAAGGGAGGCGACCCTCTTGTCCACTGGGGTGAACTCCAACGTACAGGCACTCAGCCGGGGACTCGTGAGTATCCCCACACCCGCCTGTGCCCTCACACCCTGAGCAACTCCAGAAGTGAACAAGGTCCATCCCTTGTCCAGGAGTGTGGTTTCAGAGCCCTTGCTATGCGTAGAGGTAAGCCCCACCAGATCCAACCGGTAGCGCTCCACCTCTCGCACCAGCTCAGGCTCCTTCCCCACCAGCGTAGAGACGTTCCACGTCCCGAAAGTCAGCCTCTGCTGCCCCGAATTGGTCCGTCCGGAGCCTCCACTTTCACCGCCATCCACTTGGCAGCGCACCCGACCCACTGGTTCCGACCGCGGGTGGTGGGCCCACGTGGCAGAGAAGATGGCGTGTCCACGTAGCTTCTTCGGGCTGTGCCCGGCCGGGCTCCGTGGCAAGCCCGGCCACCAGGCGCTCGCTGACGAGCCCTACCTCCGGGCCTAGCTCCGGAGGAGGGCCCCGGGCTTCCTCCGGGCCGGGTAACGCATCCTCTTTTAGTGTAGTTCATGGGGGGTATCGTAACCCTGATGGGGGGGGCATTCGGGTGCTACACCTTGCCCAAGGGTGACCCGGAACTATGTAAGGCAGGGGCGTTCAACTCCCTGAGGCTTAATACAAGCCCACATACCCATTACCCCGATTGAAGATGGATGGATGAAGATGGATATATATATATATATATATAATATATATATATATATATATATATATATATATATATATATATATATATATATATATATATATATATATATATATATATATATATATATATATATATATATATATATATATATATACTGTATGTGTGTGCGTATATATATGTGTCTGTCAATATATGTATATCCATCCATTTTCTACCGCTTATTCCCTTCGGGGTCGCGGGGGGTGCTGGAGCCTAACTCAGCTACAATCGGCGGAAGGCGGGGTACACCCTGGACAAGTCGCCACTTTAGTGCCAATTTAGTGTTGCCAATCAACCTAATGTGTGTAATATATATATGTGTGTAATATATATATATATATATATATATATATATATATATATGTATATATATATATATATATATATTACATATATATATGTGTGTGTAGTATATAATATATGTACATATATGTGTGTATGTACATATATGTGTGTATATGTGTGTATATTTATATACTGTATGTGTGTGTGGATATACATGTGTCTGTCTTTATATGTATATGTGTGTATATATATATATATATATATATATATATATATATATATATATATATATATATATATATATATATATATATATATATATATATGCATATGTTTATACATTATATGTATGTGTATATATGTGTGTATAATATATAATATATGTACATAAATGTCTGTATGTACATAAATGTGGATATATGTGTGTGTGTATATATATACTGTATGTGTGTGTATATATATATATATATATATATATGTATATATATATATATATACATATATATATATATATATATATATATATATATATATATATATATATATATGCATATGTTTATACATTATATATATGTGTATATATGTGTGTATAATATATAATATATGTACATGAATGTGGATATATGTGTGTATGTATATATATACTGTATGTGTGTGTATATATATATATATATATATATATATATATATATATATATATATATATATATATATATATATATATATATATATATATATATATATATATATATATATATATATGCATGTTTATACATTATATATATATGTGTATATATGTGTGTATAATATATAATATATGTACATAAATGTCTGTATGTATATAAATGTGGATATATGTGTGTGTGTATATATATACTTTATGTGTGTGTATATATATATATATATATATATATATATATATATATATATATATATATATATATATATATATATATATATATATATATATATATATATATATATATATATATATATATATATATATATATATATATATATATATATATATATACAGTATATGTGGTTATATGTATATGTGTGTATATATGTATATATATGTGTAATATATATATATATTACACATATATATGCAAATGTGTATATATATATATATATATATATATATATATATATATATATATATATATATATATATATATATATATATATATATATATATATATATATATATATATATATATATATATATATACAGTATATGTGGTTATAAGTATATGTGTGTATATATGTATATAAATGTGTAATATATATATATTACATATTATATATGCAAATGTATATATATATATTTATATATATATATATATATATATATATATACATATATATATATATATATATATATATATATATATATATATGTATGTAAGTATGTAATATATATATTACACATATATGTATATAAATATACATATATAGTTATTGTTTTCTAAAAGCCATATCCATTTTCTAAATCCAAATATTTTAATTTCAACATGCATGGAATGCGGCATCAGATTGTGACAGATTACGAAATCAGGGAACGTGCAGAACGAAGAAATTAAGACAATTAGAAAAATAGCATTCATAAAAAATGTGTCTACTCTGACAACGCAGAATTATTTGCAAAGTCACGGTTTTATGAAACACAGCATTAGACGCTGTGACAACAATATCTAGTCAGGTGAATTTGGGTCAAAGGTCAATATTCATCATGTCTTTACATACATTCACTTATTCATATTCATGTGCACAGTAAAATCCTATTTTAGGCATTCATATCTGATCCCATCTTTCCCTGTTTATATAGTATATATATAAAATAATCATAGTTGCATATGACTTACACATACAAAATCTCCAGGGCAGAAGCATATTAGAGAGCATCCAGTAACACACGTGTCCGCGCTAATCAATTTACTGCGTCATGAGCTTAACCTAATTATTGTATTACCACTCTACGTCAATCTAAAGACAACATAAGTCCATTCCAGACGAGTAATAACAGTTTAGTGATGTTCATACCAACCATTGTTCTCCGTTTGACTCATTTCACTTGATCAAATGTTTTGTAACATTCCACACTTCAAAATAAAAGTAGGTATGATTCCGGCTGATATCGTATTGGATCAGACTCATCCCCCGAGTGAAAAAGGTTGAGACACTCCGAAAGCTAGCAATGTGCGATACCACTGATTTTCTTTCCTATCTGATATCAAGTAACATTCAGGCTGGTATCGATGATACCGATCCTTAGTGCAAATATATCAAACGTGTCTGCTAATATTTCAAAATGTGTGTTTTTTTCATATAATAACATACAGTATGTATCTAAAGAAAAACAAAAAAAGGAAGAAAAAGAAAAAAAAAATTGTAACTAATAATTAATCATAACATACTTAGTCACCTATAACACAAATTGTTGTCTTTGAATATATATTATATCTGTTTTTAGCGGGGTTTTTTAAATAAAACAATATTAAAATGACCCCTGCATACTTGACTATGCGGCCCGTGGTGTAAAAATTTTAGATACCTCTGATCTGAAATAGCAAAAACTCTCAAAATGAAAATAAAAGATACTTAAAACATAAACAAAGTTCATTTAGTCAGTTAAAAACTAACTTATTAATTAATTTGAAAAATCACAACCACCATAAAAAACATTGTTAATTGTGGAACTGAACATTAATATTTCTGTGCAGGCAGAATTTCTGACACGCTAGGTTAATCATATTATTTTTGTTGTCTTTTCACATGGAAAAAAAACAACAGTAAAAATGTACGAAAAAAGACCCAAAAAAAATGGTACTTATGAGAAAAAGCTGAAATGTTCTTAGTACCTAGTAACCTATAAAATGTAGAAGACAGAATATCTGTTATTATTTTTTTAATATAAAAAAAAAATCAATATTGTTATTTTACAAAAAAAACAGCAAAAATGTAGGAAAAAATACAAAAAACATTGATAAGAAAAAGGTGAAATGTTGTAACTAATAAGTTTATTATTCTTTTAAATTAAAAAATATCAATACAACCCTTACATATTTTGACTTTTCAGTACACAGCCCTTGGTGGAAAAATTGTATCAATATTGGTGTAAAAAAATATAAATATTTGTATTTTTACATGGGAAAAAAAAATGCAAAAATGTAGGAAAAAATAAATAAAAAATTTATAAGAAAAAGGTGGAATGTTGTAATTAATAATCAACACCAATATGTTTATTATTCTTTTAAATTAAAAAAATATCAATACAACCCCTGCATATTTGGACTTTTCAGTACGTGACCCATAGTGGAAAAATTGTATCAATATTTCAATATTGGTGTAAAAAAAATATCAATATTTTTATTTTTCCATGGCAAAAAAAACAGCAAAAATGTAGGAAAAAATACAAAAAAAAATTATAAGAAAAAGGTGAAATGTTGTAACTAGTAATCAATACTAATATGTTTATTATTCTTTTAAATTAAAAAATATCAATACAACCCCTGCATATTTTGACTTTTCAGTATGCGGCCCTTGGTGGAAAAATTGTATCAATATTGGTGTAAAAAAAATATCAAGATTTTTATTTTTACATGGCAAAAAAACAGCAAAAATGTAGGGAAAAATACCCCAAAAAATTATAAGAAAAAGGTGAAATGTTGTAACTAATAATCAATAGTAATATGTTTATTATTCTTTTAAATTAACAAATATCAATACAACCCCTGCATATTTGGACTTTTCAGTCTGCGGCCCTTGGTGGGAAAATTGCATCAATATTGGTGTAAAAAAAATATCAGTATTTAAATTTTTAAATGGCAAAATAAACAGCAAAAACGTAAGAAAAAATACAAGAAAAATGATTAAAAAAAAGGTGAAATTTTGTAACTAATAATCAATACTAATAGGTTTATTATTCTTTTAAATTAAAAAATATCAATACAACCCCTGCATATTTGGACTTTTCAGTCTGCGGCCCTTGGTGGAAAATTGTATCAATATTGGTGTAAAAAAAAAAATCAATATTTTTAGTTTTACATGGAAAATAAACAGCAAAAATGTAGGAAAAAATACAAAAAAAAATATTAGAAAAAGGTGAAATGTTGTAACTAATAATCAATACTAATATGTTTATATTTCTTTTAAATAAAAAAAATATCAATACAACCCCTGCATATTTTGACTTTTCAGTATGCGACCCTTGGTGGAAAAATTGTATTAATATTGGTGTAAAAAAAATATCAATATTTTTTTTTTATATGGCAAAAAAAACAGCAAAAATGTAGGAAAAAATACAAAACAAATTGATGAGAAAATGGTAGAATGTTGTAACTATTAATCAATACTAATATGTTTATTATTATTTTAAATTAAAAAAATATCAATACAACCCCTGCAATTTGGACTTTTCAGTATGCGGCCCTTGGTGGAAAAATTGTATCAATATTGGTGTAAAAAATATATAAATATTTTTATTTTTACATGGCAAAAAAAAACGCAAAAATGTAGGAAAAAACACAAAAAAAATTGATAAGAAAAAGGTGAAATTTTGTAACTAATAATCAATACTAATATGTTTATTATTCTTTCAAATTAAAAAATATCAATACAACCCCTGCATATTTGGACTTTTCAGTCTGCGGCCCTTGGTGGAAAATTGTATCAATATTGGTGTAAAAAAAAATCTATATTTTTATTTTTACATGGAAAATAAACAGCAAAAATGTAGGAAAAAATACAAAAAAAAAAGATTAGAAAAAGGTGAAATGTTGTAACTAATAATCAATACTAATATGTTTATATTTCTTTTAAATAAAAAAATATCAATACAACCCCTGCATATTTTGACTTTTCAGTATGCGACCCTTGGTGGAAAAATTGTATTAATATTGGTGTAAAAAAATATCAATATTTTTATTTTTAAATGGCAAAAAAAACAGCAAAAATGTAGGAAAAAATACAAAAAAAATTGATGAGAAAATGGTGGAATATTGTAACTATTAATCAATACTAGTATGTTTATTATTCTTTTAAATTAAAAAATATCAATACAACCCCTGCATATTTGGACTTTTCAGTATGCGACCCTTGGTGGAAAAATTGTGAAAAAAATATCAGTATTTTTATTTTTACATGGCAAAAAAAACAGCAAAAATGTAGGGGAAATAAAAATACATTGGTAATTGATAAGAAAAAGTTAAAATGTTCTAACTAATAATCAATACTAATATGTTTATTATTATTTTAAATTACAAAATATCAATGTGGCCCCTGCATATTTTGACTTTTGGTGGAAAATGAGTGGACACCCTTGAACTCAAGTAACAAAATAGTTGATATTTGGACTGGAGCATAAAAATGTAGTATCAGGCGTTCTTTTTGTACTCATCGAAGGAATTTTATTGTAAAAGTTTGCTGTCATTCGGCACATTTTCATGTTTTAATGAAGTATTGCCAAGAAAATACGTTTATGCAGCGGTTTCTGTTTTGTTGTCATTCCGCGAGAGCAAAGAAGTTGTATATTCCGGAAAAGGAACCAGTGTTGATTTCCTAGAAGTTTCCCAAGCTGGAAGTTCAGAACATTTTGTTTTATTCTCCAACTGTGGTTTCCCATCCGTCCCTCCTCCTTCCTTCCCTCCCTTTTCCAGCTTGGCCCCCGTTTCCTTGCTGGAAGGAAGCGAGCGTGGGCTCCGTCCGCTACGTTGAGGAATGGCAAAACAAAACACAAAAAAAAGTCAAGATCCCTCATGAAGTCCTGGGAGTGGGAGGTGACGGGTAAAATTCCAAAATGGAGCATCGTCAGCTTTGGCAGTAACATTTTTTTTTTTTTTTAAATGTCTTTGACGGTTGCTCAATGTGGATGTTTTCTTATCAAAGACTTTTCAAAGTCCTTCCAGCCAGAAGGTTTCCAAATCCAGAGTCATTCCTGGCAGTCCAATAATTCGCCACATGCCAGAGCAGGCCTTTTTTTTTTTTTTTTTTCCATGTCGTCGTCATCATCTGGTCCGTTTCTTCCTCTGAGCACATGGTCGCCATGGCCCCGCACAAACATTGTCATCCAAGGGGACATGACGCAACTTTCATTATTGCCACAATGTGCAGACTTTCCCATACCTTCCTTTATATTTCAGCCTGCCACAAATAAAATATTCTGGGCTTTACCCCAGGTAAAGGTCGGTAAGCTCAACCAGAATTATTCCGTACATTAGGCGCACCGTGTTATAAGGCACACTGTAGCATTACGGCTACCATAGTCAGACGTACTGTGCTTCAACGTTCAAGTATTATTATGGTGTGTGTATAAGGACCCCAAAATGGTACCTTCTAGGAAAAATTATGTGAAAAACAAAGTTTCTTACCTATTGGTACCTGCTGATGTGTATTTGGGATCTACATAAGTCCTGAAAATGGACTGAAAATTCCTCAATATTCTTGTTATGGGGGCATTCATCCTCTGCCGTTGCCATTTGTAATAAATTACAAATTAGTAATAATTTGTATGTATTTATTTTTTAACCCTCAGGGGATAAAGGTGGACATTTTAGTCCTTTTAATAAATTTTTGCTGTATTTTTGGCTGTAATTTTGTTGTATCCCTTAATTATTGAACATATTTTTTTCTGAGAAGGTTGTTTTATGTTAAATTTAAAAAAAAAAAAATTTAAAGATTTTTTTTTTTAATTCAGCCACCCTTTGACAGCCTTTTGATTAAATTATATCAATTTTAAATTAGTTTATACCATATTTTTGGACTATATTAAATGACGCGAGCAAGTACCTGCAAGCAGGCAACACCAAAAGGTTGATGTTCCTTGATTAAATTATGTCATTTTTAAATGAGTTTATACCGTATTTTTTGGACTATATTAAATAACGCGAGCAAGTACCCGTAAGAAAGCAACACCAAAACGTTGATGTATCATTGAGAATATAGAACATTACACACAGTGCTCAAAAATCTGTCAAAATGTTTTAGTACGACTTTGGTAAACTATGAAGCCGCACCGTTTGATGGATTGTCGGAGCATTACGGCTACCAAGACATGACATGACCAAGACGCCGAGATGAGCGGTCGCACTCTCTTTCGCTCCCGATCGGGAATCCAAACAACTGCTCGGATTATCCCACACTTCCTCCTTTTTCTACTGTGGATTACGGATTTATATTTTAAACCTCCTCGGATACTCTACCCTCTTGAAAATGAGAGTCGAGAACGCGAAATGGACATACACAGTGACTTTTATCTCCACGACAATATATCGGCGAAGCACCTTGGCTTCGGAGCTAACGTGTTAGCATCGTGCTTGTCTGCACATCGAGGCAGAAGAAACATGCCCCTGACTGGAAGGATAGACAGAAAGTCAATAATACTACTATTACTTCTACTATCAGGAGACACTGAACTCAACCCTGGACCTGCAACAACACGGTTAATGTTGTCCCGACTGGCGAAGACTAGCAATGCTACTGCTAGCGTCGCCATCGAAGCTAACTCGGCTACCGGCTCGTCTCAGCTCAAGCTCACCTGTGCTCCTGCGGTCGGCGGCTCGGCGGAGGACTTCGCCCCGTTCATCGACACGGTCGGAGGCTCGGCGGCGGCGGTGGAGGACGACCCAGTCATCAGAGAAGGCAGCGACTCAGCGGCGGTGAACGACGCGGCGGCTGCGGTGGACGGCGACCCAGACATCGGTGATTGCGGGGAACTACACGAGATGGCGGGGGTCCACGCGACCTCTCCCCGGTCCCGGACGGCCGAGGACGCGCCATACACAGGATTTAGAGGCGCCTTTACACAAACATTTTCGTTATTCTCTTTCTCTTTCTCTTTGTCTTCAAAAAAGCCCGCCAAAAGGAAACCCAACCCATCCCCCAGCAACCCTACCTGGCCTCCTCCTCCCTCTCCCTCCCCTCCCCCTTTCTCTCCCTCCCCCTTCACCTGGAGGACGATCAATATGCCTCTCTCTCCTCTCTCTCCTTGCTCTTCAACTGCAACAGCAATAATAACCAACAATTTTTCTGGTCAGTACCACAACACAGCGGACTCTGATGCTCTTTTTGGTTCCAGTGGACTACACATCATCCACCTTAATGTGAACAGCCTCTCTGGAGCCAAACTCGACCAAATCAGAGAAATGTTCCTCAACACGAAGGTAAAAATCTTGTGTTTCTCTGAAACCAAATTTGATCAAAGTATTTCTGATTCAGAGATAGAAATACAAAACTTTTCGGTTATCAGAAAGGATAGGAATAAACACGGTGGGGGCGTTTGTATGTATATTCACCAAGATATTAAATACATAACTCGCACTGATCTTAACCACAATAACCTGGAATCTGTGTGGGCGGAAATCAAATTTAAAAATGCTAAGCCGGTACTAATAGGGACTGTTTATAGACCCCCTAATCAGAGTGATTTCTATGGGGCTTTGGAAGAATGCTTGGCGGGGACAGACAACATGGAGAAAATTATAACTGGGGATCTGAACACAGATATTCAACGCAAAGATGCGCCTGTCTTCAGATCCTTCAGCAAGTTTTGTAATCTCCACGGTCTTTCCCAGCTAATAGCGCTACCCACAAGGGTGTGTGATTCCACCCAATCAACCATAGATCTCATTCTCACTTCAGACCGGCCTAAAATAAAAAATAGTGGGGTCATGATCTGTGGTCTTAGCGACCACTATCTAACCTTCTGCACCCGTAAAATAGCTAAACCTAAAGCCAATGGCCACATAACAGCCCAATCCAGATCACTCAAAAAATACTCCAATGACAATTTCAATTTAAAATTAGATGAGTGGGACTGGTCCCCTGTGCTCGCGAGCAACCTGGTCGATGTCGCTTGGGATCGCTTCAAAACGGCGTTCCTAAAGATACTAAATGACATGGCTCCCGTGAAAACAGTCAGGATCAAAGCCCGCTCGGAACCATGGATGAATCCGGACCTATTAGCTGCCATAAAAGACAGAGACAGGAAATACTCTGAATACCAAAAATGTAAAACAGAAGTAGATAAACAACCCAATAATATCAACCTCAAATTACTCCTTTCAACTCTCAAAAAGCAATGCAATAAATTAAGAAATAAGTCAACCAACCTGACTAAATCCTTAAAAAAAAATTACATTAACGACAAAATAGAGGAAAACACGAATAAGCCACGTGAGCTCTGGAAAATTCTCAACAACCAGCTTCCTGGTTGCAGCCAGAAACTTAAAACAAGACTCACCAACATCAGCATCAAGGAGGGTGACTCCCTCATTACAGACAAAATGGAGGTAGCTAGCAGACTTAACGCCTTTTTCACCAGCATAGCTGCAACTCTTGTCAACAAGCTGTCCCACCACTCTGGTCGCTTTGGTGTAGAACACATTAAAGCCTTCTACAGAAAGCTAGGAGTATCCAACAATGATTTCAAATTAGAAATGGTCACAGCTGATGAGGTGTTTAAAAAATTGAGCGCGCTCCACCCTAACAAGGCCACCGGTCTTGATAATATTCCCTCCAGATTCCTCAGGGACTCTGCCTCCATCATTGCCCCGATCATCACGCACATAATAAACCTATCAATTACACAAGGCCAAGTACCAAAAGATTTTAAGATAGCAAGAGTAACTCCCCTCTTTAAAAAAGGAAGCAAATTGGAACCTGGCAACTACCGACCTGTTTCTATTCTCAGCTCCATTTCGAAAGTAATGGAGAAAATAGTTTATGAACAGGTCGATAGTTACCTTGCCACTAATAAACTCATGTACAAATTCCAATCCGGCTTCAGAACTAACCACTCCACTGACACATGCCTTCTCTATCTGACCGACCACATCAAACATGAGGTGGACGCGGGCAAATACTGCGGCATGGTCATGCTGGACCTTCAGAAGGCCTTTGACACCGTTAACCACGCTATACTGTTGGATAAGCTCAGAGCAATCGGATTTAACAAAACCTCTTGGAGCTGGATGCAGTCTTACTTGGAGGGGAGGGAGCAGGTGGTAGAGGTGAACGGCACCGTGTCCCCCCCCCTCTCGGTGAACTCTGGAGTCCCCCAAGGCAGTATATTGGGACCTTTACTGTTCCTAATATACATAAACGACATGTCATCGGCATGTGACTGTGAATTGTTTTTGTTTGCGGATGACTCTGCCCTGCTGGTATCCGGCAAGGACAAGTCACAGGTGGAGAAAATCCTCAGTGCTGAGCTCTGTAGAATTTGCACCTGGCTCGCTGACAACAAGCTATCCATCCACTTGGGTAAAACAGAATCCATCCTGTTTGGGTCCCACATCAAACTTAAGAGAGTCAATCACTTCACCATAAAAGTAGGTGACAGTGTCATCACCAGGAAAGATGAGGTCACCTACCTAGGTTCCATTCTAGAGGCTAACCTTTCCTGTGATAAAATGGCAACCAAGGTAATCAAAAAGGTTAACCAACGAACGAGATTTCTCTACAGAATTTCCTCTCTGGTCAACAAAAGCACCTTGAGGATTCTGGCGGGAACTCTCGTTCAACCCTTTTTCGATTACGCATGCACCTCCTGGTACCCTAGCACCTCCAAAACCCTCAAATCTAAACTCCAAACATCTCAGAACAAGCTAGTCAGGTTACTTCTAGACCTCCACCCCAGATCCCACCTCACTCCTACCCACTTCTCTAAAGTGGGCTGGCTCAAGGTGGAGGACAGAGTTAAACAACTTGCACTGAGCCTAGTCTATAAAATCCGCTACACCTCCCTGATACCGAAGTACATGTCAAACTACTTCCTTAACGTAAATGACCGCCATAACCACAACACCAGGGGGTGCTCCACTAACCACGTTAAACCCAGATTCCGAACTAACAAAGGTCTTAACTCATTCTCTTTCTATGCCACATCAATGTGGAATGCGCTCCCAACAGGTATAAAAGAAAGGGCATCTCTATCCTCCTTCAAAACCGCTATAAAAGTTCACCTCCAGGCAGCTACAACCCTAAACTAACACCCTCCCCGGATTGCTAATAATCAAATGTAAACAATCAAATGCAGATTCTTTTTCTTATGCCTTCTGATCTCTCTCTCTCTCTCTCTCTCTCTCTCTCTCTATGTCCACTACTTGATGTCCATACCCCCCCCCCCACCCCACCCCCCCTCCACACTCCTGATTGTAAATAATGTAAATAATTCAATGTGATTATCTTGTGTGATGACTGTATTATGATGATAGTATATATGATAGTATATATCTGTATCATGAATCAATTTAAGTGGACCCCGACTTAAACAAGTTGAAAAACTTATTCGGGTGTTACCATTTAGTGGTCAATTGTACGGAATATGTACTTCACTGTGCAACCTACTAATAAAAGTCTCAATCAATCAATCAATCAAACCATAGTCAGACGTACTGTGCTTCAACATACAAGTATTATTATGGTGTGTGTATAAGGACCCCAAAATGGCACCTATTAGGAAACATTATCTGGCGTTTTGTTTCGCAATATTATGCTAAACCAACTTTTCTTACCTATTGGTACCTGCTGATGTGTATTTTGGATCTGCATAAGTCCTAAAAATGGACTGAAATTTTCTCAATATTCTTGTTATGGGGCATTCATCCTCCGCTGTTGCCATTTTTAATAAATTACAAATTAGTAATATTTTGTATGTATTTATTTTTTAACCCTCAGGGGATAAAGGTGGACATTTTAAAGGTGTGCTGTATTTTTGGTTATCATTTTGTTGTATCCCTTTATTATTATTTAATTTTTTTTCTGAGAAGGTTGTTTTATATTAAATTTTAAAAAATTAAAATTAAAAGATTTTTTTTTTTAAATTTCAGCCACCCTTTGACAGCCTTTTGATTGAATTATGTCAATTTTAAATGAGTTTATACCGTATTTTTTTAACTATATTAAATGACGCGAGCAAGTACCTGCAAGCAGGCAACACCAAAAGGTTGATGTTCTTTGATTAAATTATGTCAATTTTAAATGAGTTTATACCGTATTTTTTGGACTATATTAAATAACGCGAGCAAGTACCCGTAAGAAAGCAACACCAACACGTTGATGTATCATTGAGAATATAGAACATTACACACAGTACTCAAAAATCTGTCAAAATGTTTTAGTACGACTTGGGTAAACTTTGAAGCCACACCGTTTGATGGATTGTCGGAGCATTACGGCTACCATAGTCAGACGTACTGTGCTTCAACATACAAGTATTATTATAGTGTGTGTATAAGGACCCCAAAATGACACCTATTAGGAAACATTATCTGGCGTTTTTTTTCGCAATATTATGCAAAAAAACTACTTTTCTTACCTATTGGTACCTGCTGATGTGTATTTTGGATCTACATAAGTCCTGAAAATGGACTGAAAATTCCTCAATATTCTTGTTATGGGGGCATTCATCCTCCGCCGTTGCCATTTGTAATAAATTACAAATTAGTAATAATTGTTATGTATTTATTTTTTAACCCTCAGGGGATAAAGGTGGACATTTTAGTCCTTTCAGTACATTTTTGCTGTATTTTTGGCTATAATTTTGTTGTACCCCTTAATTATTGAACATATTTTTTTCTGAGAAGGTTGTTTTATGTTAAATTTAAAAAAATTAAAATTAAAAGGTTTTTTTTTTAAATTTCAGCCACCCTTTGACAGCCTTTTGATTAAATTATGTCAATTTTAAATGAGTTATACCATATTTTTTGGACTATATTAAATGACGCGAGCAAGTACCTGCAAGCAGGCAACACCAAAAGGTTGATGTTCCTTGATTAAATTATGTCATTTTTAAATGAGTTTATACCGTATTTTTTGGACTATATTAAATGACGTGAGCAAGTACCCATAAGCAAGCAACACCAAAACTTTGATGTATCATTGAGAATATATATATTACACACAGTGCTCAAAAATCTGTCAAAATGTTTTAGTACGACTTTGGTAAACTATGAAGCCGCACCGTTTGATGGATTGTCGGAGCATTACGGCTACCATAGTCAGACGTACTGTGCTTCAACATTAAAGTATTATAATGGTGTGTGTATAAGGACCCCAAAATGGCACCCAATATCACATATTATCTGGCGTTTTGTTTCACAATATTATGCTAAACCAACTTTTCTTACCTATTGGTACCTGCTGATGTGTATTTGGGATCTGCATAAGTCCTGAAAATGGACTGAAAATGTCTCAATATTCTTATGGGGCATTCATCCTCTGCCGTTGCCATTTTTAATTCATTACAAATTAGTATTAATTTGTATTTATTTATTTTTTTAACCCTCAGGAGATAAAGGTGGACATTTTAGTCCTTTCAGTAAATTTCTGCTGTATTTTTGGCTATAATTTTGTTGTATCCCTTTATTATTATACATCACTTTTTCTCAGAAGGTTGTTTTATGTTAAATTTCAAAACCAAAAAAAATATGATTTAAAAAAAAAAATTCAACCACCCTTTGACAGCCTTTCTAAAATTCTAAAAGAGTTTATACCGTATTTTTCAAACTAAATTAAATGACGCGAGAAAGTACCCACCCACCCGTAAGCAAGCAACACCAAAAGGTTGATGTTTCATTGAGAATATGGAAAATCTGTCAAAATGTTTTAGTAAATTATGTAACAGTTTTAAAATAGCATATACCATATTTTTCAGACTATATAGTGCACTTAAAATCCTTTCATTTTTTTCAAAAATGGACGGTGCGCCTTATAACCTGGTGCGCTTAATGTACGGAATAATTCTGGTTTGCGCTTACCGACCTCGAAGCAATTGTATTCAGTAGATAAGCTACAAAGCCGCAACGTTTGATGGATTGTCGGAGCATTAAGGCTACCATAGTCAGACGTACTGTGCTTCAACATGCGGTATTATTATGGTGTGTGTATAAGGACCCCAAAAGGGCACCTATTAGGATTTCTTAGGAAGTCTTTTAAATGGAGAAAAAAAAATCTGGTGCACCTTATGGTCCGAAAAGCACGGTATTTCACTAACATGAGTTATTTTACTATTTTAAACATGTGATAAAGCCTTTAAATGGGTTAAAAAAAAAATACAAAAATTTTAAAAAAAAATTTAAAATTTAAAAAAAAATTTAAAAAAAAATAAAATAAAAAAAAATTACATGATTGACGTTTTCACTTAGGACTAAAGTTTATTGAGGAATTTGATCAAAAAATGTAATCTTCAAAAACTGTTGACCCCAAGTTGTATGAACGGAAGAAGACGAATGGATGAATGCATAAAAAGATTGTGGTGCTATTTTTATTTTTTTAATTTTTTTTTAGCCTCTCCATTGTATGTTTGCATTGTTTTGTTTTCATTTTGTACCAGTGCTTCTCAAATAGACAAAATACAGCAAAACCAAAATATGCTATTAATAACTAAAAACACTTTTGTCTTTAAATATACGTACATGTTTTTAATCCTTTTTTTTTTTTTATGCATGCGTCATGGCCTGTTATACAACTTATACAACGATGACATATCGACCTCAGCCACACCCAAATAGATTGCCAGTTTGTGGGAAACGCCAGCTTTTTAGCATAGCACCTTTTTTTAGGTCTGCAAGGATCTTTGTGTGCTGGAGGGCAGCCATGCGGCAGAGTGGGAAAACCCCTCCACACCGGGTGAGTCACAGTAGTGGAGTGACAGATGCACGAGCGACGACACTCGCCGCTGTCATTGAACGCAACACAGAACCTGAAGTGTGAGCACACACACACACACACACACACACGCACACACACACACACACACACATTCATGTATTACTTACCTTCTTGAGACCTCCGAAAAAGGCCTACCTCTTTAGGACCACCCTTTCTAGATATATAAAGATGTGTATTTACAACATTAATAATATATACATACTATGCAAATATAAAAAAGCTTTTTGTGAAAAATAAGTTGGGATTTCACAAGAAAAAGGTCACAATTTCACAAGAAAAACTTAGAATTGTGGCAGTATTATAATAAAAGTTACGATTTTACTCGACGCAAATCGAAATTTTACAAGAAAAATTGAAGATTTGTGCAATATTATGATAAAAGTTGGAATTTTACTCAATAAAAGTCGCAATTTTACAAAAAAAAGCTTAACATTTTGTCAATTTTATTAAAAAAGTCGTAATTTTACTCGACAAAAGTCACAATTTTATAAGGAAACTTTAAAATTCTGGCAAAATTATAATGATAATTGGAATTTTACTCGGCAAAGTTATGACAAATGTCATCATTTTACTCCAAAAATGTCACTATTTTATAAAACAGTTGCAATTTTTCAAGAAAAGCTTAAAATGTTGGCAATTTTCTGAAAATAATCGTAATTATACTTGACAAAAGTCACAATTTTATAAGATAACTTTAAAATTCTAGCAATATTATAATAATAATCTGAATTTTACTTGGCAAAGTTATGACAAAAGTCATCATTTTACTCCAAAAATTTCACTATTGTACAAAACAGTCGCAATTTTACAAGAAAAGCTTAAAATTTGGGCAATTATATGAAAATAGTCGTAATTGTACTCGACAAAAGTCGCAATTTTATAAGAAAACTTCAAAATTCTGGCAATATTATAATAATAATCGGAATTTTACTTGGCAAAGTTATGACAAAAGTTATCATTTTATTCCAAAAATGTCACTATTTTACAAAACATTCGCAATTTTACAAGAAAAGCTTAAAATGTTGGCAATTTTCTGAAAAGAGTCGTAATTATACTCTACAAAAGTCACAATTTTATAAGGAAACTTTAAAATTCTGGCGATATTATAATAATAATCTGAATTTTACTCGTCAAAGTTATGACAAAAGTCATAATTTTACTCCAAAAAGTTCACCATTTTACAAAACAGTCGCAATTTTACAAGAAAAGCTTAAAATGTTGGCAATTTTCCGAAAATAATCGTAATTATACTTGACAAAAGTCACAATTTTATAAGAAAACTTTAAAATGCTGGCAATATTATAATAATAATCGGAATTTTACTTGGCAAAGTTATGACAAAAGTTATCATTTTATTCCAAAAATGTCACTATTTTACAAAACAGTCGCAATTTTACAAGAAAAGCTTAAAATGTTGGCAATTTTCTGAAAATAGTCGTAATTATACTCGACAAAAGTCGCAATTTTATAAGAAAAATTTAAAATTCTGGCAATATTATAATAATAATCGGAATTTTACTTGGCAAAGTTATGACAAAAGTCATAATTTTACTCCAAAAATTTCACTATTTTACAAAACAGTCGCAATTTTACAAGAAAAGCTTAAAATGTTGGCAATTTTCTGAAAATAATTGTAATTATACTCGACAAAAGTCACAATTTTATAAGAAAACTTTAAAATTCTGGCAATGTTATAATAATAATCGGAATTTTACTTGGCAAAGTTATGACAAAAGTTATCATTTTATTCCAAAAATGTCACTATTTTACAAAACAGTCGCAATTTTTCAAGAAAAGCTTAAAATGTTGGCAATTTTCTGAAAATAGTCGTAATTATACTCGACAAAAGTCACAATTTTATAAGATAACTTTAAAATTCTAGCAATATTATAATAATAATCTGAATTTTACTCGTCAAAGTTATGACAAAAGTCATAATTTTACTCCAAAAAGTTCACTATTTTACAAAACAGTCGCAATTTTACAAGAAAAGCTTAAAATGTTGGCAATTTTCCGAAAATAATCGTAATTATACTTGACAAAAGTCACAATTTTATAAGAAAACTTTAAAATGCTGGCAATATTATAATAATAATCGGAATTTTACTTGGCAAAGTTATGACAAAAGTTATCATTTTATTCCAAAAATGTCACTATTTTACAAAACAGTCGCAATTTTACAAGAAAAGCTTAAAATGTTGGCAATTTTCTGAAAAGAGTCGTAATTTTCCTCGACAAAAGTCGCAATTTTATAAGAAAAATTTAAAATTCTGGCAATATTATAATAATGATCGGAATTTTACTTGGCAAAGTTATGACAAAAGTCATAATTTTACTCCAAAAATTTCACTATTTTACAAAACAGTCGCAATTTTACAAGAAAAGCTTAAAATGTTGGCAATTTTCTGAAAAGAGTCGTAATTTTACTCGACAAAAATCACAATTTTATAAGAAAACTTTAAAAATGTTGGCAATATTATAATAATAATCTGAAATTTACTTGGCAAAGTTACAACAAAAGTCATCATTTTACTCCAAAAATGTCACTATTATAAAAAAAAATTGGCTACATTGTGATAAAAGTCAGAATTTTATAAGACAAATGTCACCATTTTGCATTAAAAAGTAACATTTTTACATTGAAAAAGTAATAATTTTACGAGAAAATATTGCAATATTACAGAAACAGAAAGTATACGACAAATTGTTCCCAAAACAAGGAAATAGTCGACACATTGTGAGAAAAAGACTGCTTTTAGTTTATTTATTTTTGGGGGGATTCTTTGGTTTATAATTGGTTTTTAATCTTCATTATTTACTTCAAGTTATTACAGTATGTCTCTATATACATATTTTTTACTTTTGTATAAATTTTGGCCAAAGGGGGTGCATTTAAATTTCTTACACACACTTGTTATTACATATGTTGGCCAGAGGGGGAACACTTCAAATTTTTACACACACTTGTTATTTCATATGTTGACATTCTCTATTAGATGCAATGGTTTTCCGTATTGGGACCATGATTTATGTCACCACTTGTTCACTGGTCCCCATATGAAAGGTACTTTTCCTTGTTGATGTCTCAAGAAGGGTAGAAATACAAGAACACACACACACACACACACACACACACACACACACTCACACACACACACACACATGCTGACAAAGCATTTACTGCTCCTGTGGGCTGAGCTTTGTCAGGAACCATCCTGTGTTGGTCGCACAATTACTTCAAAAAGAAGGCCACTGCCTTAAAGTCTTAGCACGAGTTGAATTTGTGTCTTTATTACCAAAGCTTTTATTTATTTTTTTGACACTGAACTTATTTAGCTGCATTTGTTGTGTGAGAATTTTGTCAACTGAATTTTTTACATCAAATGACGCTGACAATTTAATTGGATAAAAAAAATGTGTGAGTAAAATGTGTGCGTTTAATAATTCAGTGCAAAAAAATTCAGTGCAAAAAAAGTCAGTGTAGAAAAAAAAAAAATACTCAGAGCAGAAATATTTGTTATTTCTGAAACAGGATCGATTGCTTCAGTCTTAATTTACCAAAAGTGTATGCAGGTTGATTATGAAATAATTAATAATTTGTGTCTTTATCACGAAAGCTTTTTTTTTTTACACTGAACCTATGTAGCTGCATTTGTTGTGTTGGAATTTTGACAACTGAATTTGTCTGAAATGCTGACAATTTCATCGGATAAAAATGTGTGAACAAAATGTGTGCGTTTAAAAATTCAGTTTGTTTGACTACGGTGTTCAGTGCAAAACAATTCAGTGCAAAAAAAGTCAGTGTTGAAAAAATAATAATATTCAGAGCAGAAACATGTGTTATTTCTGAAAGAGGATCGATTGCTTCAGTCTTAATTTACCAGAAGTTTAAGGAGGTTGATTATGAAATAATTAATAATTTGTGTTTTTATCACGAAAGCTTTTTTTTTTTACACTGAACCTATGTAGCTGCATTTGTTGTGTTGGAATTTTGACAACTGAATTTGTCTGAAATGCTGACAATTTAATCTGATAAAAATGTGTGAACAAAATGTGTGCGTTTAAAAATTCAGTTTTTTTGTTTACGGTGTTCAGTGCAAAACAATTCAGTGCAAAAAAAGTCAGTGTTGAAAAAATAATAATATTCAGAGCAGAAACATTTGTTATTTCTGAAAGAGGATCGATTGCTTCAGTCTTAATTTACCAGAAGTTTAAGGAGGTTGATTATGAAATAATTAATAATTTGTGTTTTTATCACGAAAGCTTTTTTTTTTACACTGAACCTATGTAGCTGCATTTGTTGTGTTGGAATTTTGACAACTGAATTTGTCTGAAATGCTAACAATTTAATCGGATAAAAATGTGTGAACAAAATGTGTGCGTTTAAAAATTCAGTTTATTTGACTACGGTGTTCAGTGCAAAACAATTCAGTGCAAAAAAAGTCAGTGTAGAAAAAAAATTAATATTCAGAGCAGAAACATTTGTTATTTCTGAAAGAGGATCGATTGCTTCAGTCTTAATTTACCAGAAGTGTATGGAGGTTGATCATGAAATAATTAATAATGTGTGTCTTTATCACAAAAGCTTTTTTTTTTGACACTGAACTTATGTAGCTGCATTTGTTGTGTTGGAATTTCAACAACTGAATTTTGACATTAAATTAGGCGGACAATTTAAACGGATAAAAATGTGTGAGCAAAATGTGTGCGTTTAAAAATTCAGTTTGTTTTAATACGGAGTTTTAAAATTCAGTGCTAAAAAAGTCAGTGTAAAAAATAAAATGAAAAAAAAGAAATATTCTGTGCAGAAATATTTGTTGTTTCAAGATGCACATTGATTGCTTCAGTCTTAATTTACCAGAAGTGTATGGAGGTTGACTATGAAATCATTAATAATTTGTGTCTTTATTACGAAAACTTTTTTTTTGACACTGAATTTTTGCGTTCGAAATTGGTGAACTGATTTTTTTTTGTTTACATCAAATTATGCTGACAATTTCATTCTAAAGAAATCAGTGTTTTAAAATGCATTTAAAATTTGTCAGTATCATTTGATGTAAAAAAAAAAATTTAATAAATGTATAACAATTCAGTGTAAAAAAAAAATCAGTGTAAAAAAAAATCTCTGTAAAAAAAAAAGCAAGACTCACTTCCAGTAAATTAAGGCTGGAACAATCAATCGTGTCTCAGAACCAGCCAAGTTTGAAGTCACGTGACACTGAATTTTTTTACACTGAATATTTTTCCAATGAAATTTTCAGCATAATTTAATGTAAAAAAAAAAAAAAAATTCACAAAAATCAAAAGCAAAAAATTCAGTTCCATAAATTCAGTGTCAAACAAAACTAAAAGACACAAAAAGTTTTGAAGCAACAAACATGTCTGCATTGGATTTTTCTGCACTGATTTTTTTCAAACTGAAAATGTATACATATAAATGTTTACACTCGTCAGCATCAATTAATGTAAAAAAATTAAATAAAAATCACTGTTTAAAAATTAAGTGTAAAAAGAATTCAGTGTAAAAAAAATCAGTGTTGAAAAAATCAGTGTTAAAAAAAAAGCAAGACTCTTTTCCGGTAAATTAGGCTGAAGCAATCGATCGTGTGTCAGAACCAGCCAATGAGGTGTCAAGTTTGAAGTCACGTGACACTGAATTTTTTTCCATTGAATTTTTTTCCAATGTAATTGTCAGCATAATTTAATGTAAAAAAAAAAGATTGAATTCAAAAAATTCAAAAACAAAACGATCAGTTCCATAAATTCAGTGTCAAACAAAAGCTTTCGTAATAAAGACACAACTTTACCTACACAAAAGTGGGTCTTAAATTTTGAAGCAACAAATATTTCTGCACTGAATTTTTTTCACACTGAAATTGTGTACATTAAATTCTAAAAAATGTTAATTTTTACACTTTTTTATTCAATTCAATTGTCAACATAATTTAATGTAAAAAAAAAACAAAATCAGTGTAGAAAAATTCAGCGTAAAAAAAATTAAGTGTAAAAAAAATTTAGTGTAAAAAAAAATCATTGTAAAAAAGAAAAGCAAGACTCTTTTCCGGTAAATTAGGCTGAAGCAATCAATCGTGTCTCAGCACCAGCCAATGAGGTGTTAAGTTTGAAGTCACGTGACACTGAATTTGTTTCCATTGAATTTTTTTCCAATGTAATTGTCAGCATAATTTAATGTAAAAAAAAAAAAAAAATTCAAAAAATTCAAAAGCAAAACGATCAGTTCCATAAATTCAGTGTCAAACAAAAGCTTTCGTAATGAAGACACAACTTTACCTACACAAAAGTGGGTCTTAAATTTTGAAGCAACAAATATTTTTGCACTGAATTTTTTTCACACTGAAATTGTGTACATTAAATTCTAAAAAATGTTAATTTTTACACGTTTTTATTCAATTAAATTGTCAACATAATTTAATGTAAAAAAAAAAAAAAAAAAATCAGTGTAGAAAAATTCAGCGTAAAAAAAATTAAGTGTAAAAAAAATTTAGTGTAGAAAAAAATCATTGTAAAAAAGAAAAGCAAGACTCTTTTCCGGTAAATTAGGCTGAAGCAATCAATCATGTGTCAGCACCAGCCAATGAGGTGTCAAGTTTGAAGTCACGTGACACTGAATTTTTTTACACTGAATATTTAAAAAAAAAAATTAAATTCACAAAATTCAAACGCAAAAAATTCAGTTCCATAATTCAGTGTCAAACAAAACTTTCGTAATAAAGACACTAACCTACACAGAACTAGGTCTTGAGTTTTGAAGCAACAAATATTTCAGATTTGTTGTATACATTGAATTCTAAAAAAGGGAATTTTTAAACTTGTTTATTCAATTACATTTTCAGCATAATTATTATTTTTTTTTTTAAATCAGTACACAAAATTAAAATCCAAAATATTTGTTATTACTTAACCTCTGAGTTAAACACCGAGACAAAAAAGTCCTAATAGATTTAAAAGGGAATATTTATACAAATTATTGTTTTTATTCAACTTTAGCCCGCCCCCCCAAAAAAAATTAAAAAATATCAATGTTATTATTTTGACCCATTAAATATAATTTTGATAAATGAACTAAAAACACTTTAAATGAGTTATTTTCCATATAGTAAATGTTGGTTGACTGGGTTTTATTCCTACAGATCAGGCATGGATGTGCTGGAATTGCATCCCCACTTGCTGCTAATCATGTCTAAAGTGCAAAATGACACTGAATGCATTCAAAATATTTTCATTCTCAATCCCAAAAATCCCAAAGGCTTTACATTTGCCAGAGTACATGAAAGAGTACGTGTTGTACTCGTGATGCCACGGGTCTTGTGAAATCCCCAAGACGATCTTGCGACACCAGGCAGATAATCATATCTTGCACAAGAGAAAACATCTCTCCACATTTTTTCACTTTGACGCCCTGCAAAAGTCACTTTTGCCTCGGCCGCTTTTGTGGATTCGGGACGCGGGGAAGGAGACGTTTAACGCATTTTCGGCATTTAGAGCAAAAGGTCCAATCATTTGTGCACATATTTCAACTTTTTTTGTTTTAACCTGGGGGCAAAAAGGGTGCAACTTCCCAGGTGCGATGCTTCAAAAGACAAACTGGGCAAAAGTCATGCGATTACATGTTTTAACGCAACCGTTCATCCGTTATTACGCAGCTCAGGGTCACGCAGGGCTGGAGCCTATCCCAGATGACTTGGACTTCGCCCTGGACTAGTCACCCGTCTATAACAAGATGATTCCCACCTACGCTCACGGTCATTTAGGCCAGGGTTTTCTTTTAACCATAGGGCCAAAAATCAGCTGTAATACACTTTTCCACCACGTGTGGCAGTAGTGACAATATCAAGCAAACAGAAGAAGACGTTTTTACAGTGTAAAAAATATGACTAAAGTGGTGATGCTGTATTTTCATTTGCACTTTAATTTTACAACATATTTATAATTAAAATATTTTATTTTCAGAACAGCATACATATATATATATATATATATATATATATATATATATATATATATATATATATATATATATATATATATATATATATATATATATATATATATATATATATATATATATATATATATATATATATGTGTATATATATGCCCGTTTCTACAGTGCAAAAAACATGACTAAAGTGGTAACTCTGTATTTTCATTTGCACTTTAATTTTACGGACAGTTTAGTTAAGCAACATATTTATATTTAAAATAGTTTATTTTCAGCACAGCATACATATATATATGTATACATATTTACATGTATATGTGTATATATATATATATATATATATATATATATATATATATATATATATATATATATATATATATATATATATATATATATATATATATATATTTATATATATATATATATTTATATATATATATATATATATATATATATATATATATATATATATATATATATATATATATATATATATATATATATATATACACATACATATACATATATATGTATATGTATATATGCACGTTTGTACAGTGAAAAATATGACTAAATATGCACTTTACTTTTATATATATATATATATATATATATATATATATATATATATATATATATATATATATATATATGTATATATATATATATATATATATATATATATGAAAATATATATAT
>NC_084743.1:57924966-57954966 GCF_033978785.1 Entelurus aequoreus | reverse complement strand
TAAAGATTAAAGTACCAATGATTGTCACACACACACTAGATGTGGCGAAATTTGTCCTCTGCATTTGTCCCATCCCCTTGGGGAGCAGTGGGCAGCAGCGGCGCCGCGCCCGGGAATCATTTTGGTGATTTAACCCCCAACTCCAACCCTTTGTTGCTGAGTGCCAAGCAGGGAGGTTATGGGTCCCATTTTTATAGTCTTTGGTATGACTCTTATATATATATATATATATATATATATATATATATATATATATATATATATATATATATATATATATATATATATATATATATATATATATATATATATATATATATATATATATATATATATATATTTTATTTACATAGAAAAAAAAAAAATACTTGAATTTCAGTGTTCCGGTGGCTATCCATTAGATGGCAGTATTGTCTTGTTTAACTTCTCCGTTCATTGGGCAGGCAAGCTGTTTATATTGTGGGAAAGCGGACGTGAGAACAGGCTGTCCCCACTCAGTCTCAGGTCCGCATTGAGCTGGAGGGGGCGTGGCCTCCAGCTCCGGCAGAATACCGGGAGTTTGTCGGGAGAAAATCTCTGCCGGGAGGTTGTCGGGAGAGGCGCTGAATACCGGGATTCTCCCGCTAAAAACGGGAGGGTTGGCAAGTATGTTCTAAATCGATTCATAATATATTCAAAATTCGATTAAAAAAACAAATTTTTATTAAATAAAACATTTTAAATATGTTTATAGGCAATCTCCATGCAACCAGAAATAGCTTTTCTAATCCGTAACCTGTTTTGAAAAAGTTTCATTACAACAATTACGAGAATCGATTTGAATCAGATTCTGAATCGAATCGTTCGGTGCCCAAAGAATAATTAACGCCCTAGCCGGAATTATCGACTCATTCTGCTTCAGTATCAGAATCGAATTGTCACCCCGGGAATCGGATCAAATAGGCCAAGGACGTTAATTATTCTTTGGGCACCGAACGATTCGATCCGATTCCCGGGGTGACAATTCGATCGAATTCTCTCCCCGGGGTGACAATTCGATTCTGAATCGAATTGTCACCCCGGGAATCGGTAGGCACCAAACTATTCGATCCGATTCTCGGGGTGACAATTCGATCTGATTGTCACCCCTGGAATCGGATCGAATCGTTCGGTGCCCAAAGAATAATTAACGTCCTTGGCCGTCGATCCGATTCCCATAATTTGATTCTGAATCGAATTGTCACCCCGGGAATCAGATCGAATCGTTCGGTGCCCAAAGAATAATTAACGTCCTTGGAACGGCCAAGTACGTTAATTATTCTTTGGGCACCGAACAATTCGATCCAATTCCTGGGGTGACAATTTGATTCTGAATCGAATTTTCACCCCGGGAATCAGATCGAATCGTTCAGTGCCCAAAGAATAATTAACGTACTTGGCCGTCGATCCGATTCCCGGGGTGACAAGGACATTAATTATTCTTTAGGCACCGAACGATTCGATCCGATTCCTGGGGTGACAATTTGATTCTGAATCGAATTGTCACAATCGAATTGTCACCCCGGGAATCAGATCGAATGGTTCGGTGCCCAAAGAATAATTAACGTCCTTGGAACGGCCAAGTACGTTAATTATTCTTTGGGCACCGAACGATTCGATCCGATTCCCGGGGTGACAATTCGATTCTGAATCGAATTGTCACAATCAAATTGTCAACCCGGGAATCAGATCAAATCGTTCGGTGCCCAAAGAATAATTAACGTCCTTGGAACGGCCAAGTACGTGAATTATTCTTTGGGCACCGAACGATTCGATCCGATTCCCGGGGTGACAATTTGATTCTGAATCGAATCGTCACAATCAAATTGTCACCCCGGGAATCCGATCAAATCGTTCGGTGCCCAAAGAATAGTTAACGTACTTGGCCGTCGATCCGATTCCCGGGGTGACAAGGACATTAATTATTCTTTGGGCACCGAACGATTCGATACGATTCCTGGGGTGACAATTCGATTCTGAATCGAATTGTCACCCCGGGAATCTGATCAAATAGGCCAAGGATGTTAATTATTCTTTGGGCACCGAACGATTAGATCCGATTCCCGGGGTGACATTTCGATCGAATTCTCCCCCCGGGAATCGGTGGGCACCAAACTATTCGATCCGATTTTCGGATCGAATTGTCACAATCGAATTGTCACCCCGGGAATCAGATCGAATCGTTCGGTGCCCAAAGAATAATTAACGTCCTTGGATCCGATTCCCGGGGTGACAATTCGATTCAGAATCGAATTGTCACCCCGGGAATCGGATCGAATCGTTCGGTGCCCAAAGAATAATTAACGTACTTGGCCGTCGATCTGATTCCCGGGGTGACAAGGACATTAATTATTCTTTGGGCACTGAACAATTCGATCCGATTCCCGGGGTGTCAATTCCATTGTAACAATTCGATTCAGAATCGAATTGTCACCCGGGAATCGGATCGAATCGTTCGGTGCCCAAAGAATAATTAACGTCCTTGGAACGGCCAAGTACGTTAATTATTCTTTGGGCACCGAACGATTCGATCCGATTCCCGGGGTGACAATTCCATCGAAATCGAATAATTAACGTCCTTGGCCTATTCGATCCGATTCCCGGGGTGACAATTCGATTCTGATACTGAAGCTGAATGAGTCGATAATTCCGGCCAAGGACGTTAATTATTCTTTCGCACCGAACGATTCGATTTGATTCCCGGGGTGACAATTCGATCGAATTGTCAGAATCGTAATTGGTGGGCACCGAACAATTAGATCCGATTCCCGGGGTGACAATTCGATCGAATTGTCCCCCCGGGAATCGGATCGAATCGTTCGGTGCCCACCGATTCCCGGGGTGAGAATTCGATTCTGAATCGAATTGTCACCCGGGGAATCGGATCGAATCGTCCGGTGCCCAAAGAATAATTAACGTCCTTGGCCAGCGTTATCGACTCATTCTGCTTCAGTATCGTGCAGACTAGCCGTGCTACGCTCCAACCTTTACCAAGGTGCACGCTCTGTCATGTTTTCAGTGATTTCTTTCTTTAATTCAATGAATATCATCCACTTCTGTCCTTCACACTCACTTTCTTCCTTCCCATGCTTGGAATAACAGTTATCAAAGTAAGTACTACCAGTCTGACACCTGCTCTGTTTGTCATGTGATGTAATATAAAGCACACATATGGCGGTACTGTAATTCTAACTGGAGCAATATTAGAAAGGATAACAGTAGGTGTGGGCATACATGTCATCGTATATTTTGAGAAATATATATAAATATATATATATATAAACAAACCAGTGTGTTTAAAGAAAACAGTTGTCATGATCCCTCATGACTGTTTTGGACTTTGTTATTTTTGCTGTTTGGTATCGTTTCCTATATGCCCCACTCTTATTTTCGTTTCACTTCCTGTTTGCCTCCTTGTACCACTAATTCATCTCTGGCTTGAGCACTGTTTCCCTCACCTGTCCTTCATTGACAATCAGGAGACACACGTGGATTCCTGGATGCCTGTCCCTGGTTGTCAATCATGCTGCTTCTTATGCACGGCGTCGTCAGACAATCAGCAGACACACCTGTCCCGGGTTTGTCAATCAGAAGGGTTCAGGTTCCCAGTGTCGTCAGACAATCAGGAGACACACATGTCCCCCAATTTAATATGAGGAGGCTTCTTGTCCCCAGTGTTCTCAGACAGTTCGGAGACGCACCAGTCCCTGGTAGTCAATCTGAAGGCTTTCGGTGCCCAGCGCTGTCAGAGAATCAGGAGACACACCTGTCCCTGGTGTCAATCAGGCCGCTTCTTATGCACTGCGTCGTCGGACAATCAGCAGACACACCTGTCCCGGGTTGTCAATCAGAAGGGTTCAGGTTCCCAGTGTCGTCAGACAATCAGGAGACACACCTGTCCCGGGTTGTCAATCAGAAGGGTTCAGGTTCCCAGTGTCGTCAGACAATCAGGAGACACACCTGTCCCTGGATGTCAATCATGCCGCTTCTTATGCACGGCGTCGTCAGACAATCAGCAGACACACCCGTCCCGGGTTTGTCAATCAGAAGGGTTCAGGTTCCCAGTGTTGTCAGACAATCAGCAGACACACCTGTCCCGGGTTTGTCAATCAGAAGGGTTCAGGTTCCCAGTGTCGTCAGACAATCAGGAGACACACCTGTCCCTGGTTGTCAATCATGCTGCTTCTTATGCACGGTGTCGTCAGACAATCAGCAGACACACCTGTCCCGGGTTCGTCAATCAGAAGGGTTCAGGTTCCCAGTGTCGTCAGACAATCAGGAGACACACCTGTCCCTGGTTGTCAATCATGCCGCTTCTTATGCACGGCGTCGTCAGACAATCAGCAGACACACCTGTCCCGGGTTTGTCAATCAGAAGGGTTCAGGTTCCCAGTGCCGTCAGACAATCAGGAGACACACCTGTCCCCGGTTGTCAATCAAGCCACTTCTTATGCACAGCGCCGTTAGACAATCAGCAGACACACCCGTCCCTGGTTGTCAATCCGAAGGCTGCAGGTGCCCAGTGTCGTCAGACAATCAGGAGACACACCTGTCCCTGGTTGTCAATCAGAAGGGTTCAGGTTCCCAGTGTCATCAGACAATCAGGAGACACACCTGTCCCTGGTTGTCAATCATGCCGCTTCTAATGCACGGCGTCGTCAGACAATCAGCAGACACACCTGTCCCGGGTTGTCAATCAGAAGGGTTCAGGTTCCCAGTGTCGTCAGACAATCAGGAGACACACCTGTCCCTGGTTGTCAATCAGAAGGGTTCAGGTTCCCAGTGTCATCAGACAATCAGGAGACACACCTGTCCCTGGTTGTCAATCATGCCGCTTCTAATGCACGGCGTCGTCAGACAATCAGCAGACACACCTGTCCCGGGTTGTCAATCAGAAGGGTTCAGGTTCCCAGTGTCGTCAGACAATCAGGAGACACACCTGTCCCTGGTTGTCAATCATGCCGCTTCCAATGCACGGCGTCGTCAGACAATCAGCAGACACTCCTGTCCCGGGTTTGTCAATCAGAAGGGTTCAGGTTCCCAGTATCGTCAGACAATCAGGAGACACACCTGTCCCTGGTTGTCAATCATGCCGCTTCTTATGCACGGCGTCGTCAGACAATCAGGAGACACACCTGTCCCGGGTTGTCAATCAGAAGGGTTCAGGTTCCCAGTGTCGTCAGACAATCAGCAGACACACCTGTCCTGGGTTGTCAATCAGAAGGGTTCAGGTTCCCAGTGTCGTCAGACAATCAGGAGACACACCTGTCCCTGGTTGTCAATCATGCCGCTTCTTATGCACGGCGTCGTCAGACAATCAGCAGACACACCTGTCCCGGGTTTGTCAATCAGAAGGGTTCAGGTTCCCAGTGCCGTCAGACAATCAGGAGACACACCTGTCCCTGGTTGTCAATCAAGCCACTTCTTATGCACAGCGCCGTTAGACAATCAGCAGACACACCCGTCCCTGGTTGTCAATCCGAAAGCTTCAGGTGCCCAGTGTCGTCAGACAATCGGGTGACACACCTGTCTTGATTGTCAATCAGGAGGACTGTCCTGACTGTCAATCAGGAGGCTTCCTATGCACACCATCAGACAATCAGCAGACACACCTGTCCCTGCGGGCCGGTCAGGAGGCTCCTTGTGCCAAGTGTCGTCAGACAATCGGGAGACACACCTGTCCCCGGTTGTCAATCAGGAGGCTTCTTCTGTGGGATCTGAGCCGAGGATGTCGTTGTGGCTTGTGCAGCCCTTTGAGACACTCATGATTTAGGGCTATATAAGTAAACATTGATTGATTGATTGGTTCTTGTTGCCAAGTGTGGTCGGACAATCGTGAGAAACACATGTCCGTGGTTGTCAATCTGGAGTCTCCTTGTGCCCAGTGTCGTCAGACAATCCGGTGACGCACCTGTCACCGGCTGTCAATCAGGAGGCTTCTTGTGCCCAACATCAGACAATCGGGAGCCCAACCTGACCCTGCTTGTCAATCCACTAAGCCCAGCGTCGCCAGATGATTGATAGACACACCTGTACCTGGTTGTCAATCAGGAGACAATAGCTAGACACATCTGACCCTCGTTGTCAATCAGGAGGCATTTTTTACGACCAGTACCATCAGACCAACCGTGCCAGGACATGACTTGTATGCTAGCTCGTCTATGTTAGCATCCTGGTGTTGCTTTCCCTTCTGCCTTGCTGTGATCACCCACAGTCCACGGCTTTGACCACGCTGGTGCTCCCCCGGTTGTCCCTAATTAATCATAGGCCTTTTTTATCTCGGGGTCATACCCATACTTGCCAACCTTGAGACCTCCAAATTCGGGAGATTTGGGGGGTGGAGGGGGTATAGTGTTCTGTGGTTACTTTTTGGTTGGCCAAGCGGACGTGACGACACGCTGTCCTCACTCAGGTCAGGTCCGCACGGACCTGGAGGGGACGTGCCTTAAGTCCGGCTGGAAATCGGGAGAAATTCGGGAGAATGGTTGTCCCGGGAGATTTTCGGGAGAGGCACTGAAATTCGGGAGTCTCCCGGAAAACTCGGGAGGGTTGGCAAGTATGGTCACACCTGACACAACGATCATTTCACAAGTCTTCTTTACCTGCGCCACGACGATAGTGGACTAATACCGCGAGTCAACAAGCACGAGGTTGACTTGTTGCGGACTGAACCGTTACTGTAAACCCTACTGAGTCATGTGTTGTTTTGCTCCGGGGTTAGTAAGCAAATTAAACATACCGCAGGGACACTTCCAGCACGCGACGCAACATTTTTGACTCGGGGGAGTTGGGGGGGGGGGGACAGCTGTGACACTTCCCTGAAATGACACGAGAAGCAAAACTAAAAGTCCTTTAATTGAAATCGTCAATTAAAGAAAAGCACACCAACTCGGCGGTGACAGCTGTGCGTGTTTGACATTCGAGAAAGAACAGCCACAGGTTTATTTCCACGCTAGGCCATAAAGTTAAAGCGGGATGCAGATCTCCGACCAAAACACCCTCAAAAATGCGCTCGGTGTGATTTAATGTGAACAATAAAGCAGTTTAAGAGCTGCGGTTTCAAAACAATCAGTTTTTTTGTACTCTTTCTGAGCCCATCTGTTTCGCTTCTATCCGTCCCTGGCTTTGGTTTTGTTTCCCGACCAAAGGGTTCAGAAATGCCGGTTAATCAATAGGCGTGTTTGTATTCGTGATCTAACAGAAACTGAAATTCTGGGTAGAGGATTGCTCAGCGTATTCTGGTAAATAAAGCAAGAACTTATCAACTGTGTGCGGGTTGAAAAAAAAATACGGTATGTGGTCACATAGAGGATTTATGACACTTCCTGAAAACCTGTCATTACTCATCGAGATATAGGTACTGTCATGTCTCTGCTCAGGTATTTTTCGACAAAACAACCCGGTTTTGAAGAAATCCCGATGGTTTTTTGTTTGCCTTTTCACATCTGGGTGCTTGGAACGGTGAAAAAGAGTTCACACGGTGGATTTTGGTTTATCGCTCCCCGCAGACCAGCTCTCATAATTCCTAGGAATGAGCGGTTGTGGACGTTGGAAAGACAAACAGAGGCACACCAGGAGAGCATGTGTAGAAGTTGAAAAAGGAGCCACAAAACGGACTCGTTTTCTTTTCTGTCCGCTTTTGTGTGTTTCTGCCGTGTCTGTTTTGAAGAAGAAAAAAGAAAGAAAAAAAAAACGCCCAACCCTTAGCTCACATGAAACTTGAGGTGGAGGGAGGGACATCCGGGAATATAGCGAGTGGAAACTCCACCCAAATGGGGGAGGAGTGTTTTCGGCAGTCATAAAAAGTGCAGCGGACCAGCAGACCTCAACATACTTGGCTGTGGACACAAGTATTGAACAGTGAACAGAGGATTTCAGTTGACTCTCTCGGCCTGAAGGGTACAGCATGTCCGAAATGCGTGACGACATTTTCACAAAGGTGAGTCAAAGTTTATTAGTAAACAAACTTGTGGTTTGGTCGCATTGAAGTTGTTTGTGTCGAACATTTCTGCTGATTAGCGTAAAGAATGACAACTATGTTGCCACGTTGAAGTCAAACTTTGCAGAATGTTTGTCGACTTGTGTTCTAACCGCATCGACCGTTTGCAACAGAACTTCTTGAACCTGGCCCTGGACGACGCCTTGCTCACAAGACAATCTCAACTCAAAGTCCCGGGACAGGGTCGACTGAACCGGTCCGCCTCGATCTTTTCGCCCGACTCCCCGCCCACGTCATCCGACGTCGGCTTCGGCGGCGAGCGTGTCAGCGACGACGACAATGGCAGCTCGCTCTGGTCGTTCAACATCTGGAGCCAGGCCCCCGGCCTTCAGACAAAAACATCCGCCCTGCAAGCGCGCTCCATGAGCCTGACTGAGTCCAGCATCTCCCTGCTGTCCACGATCGAGCAACTCAAGAACCTGGAGGCTTTTCCCTCAGGACCTGCAACAACGGTGGCCCCGCCGCCAGGCTTCCCTCCCGCGTCCAATCTGCCGGCCCAGGTTCAACCCATGCTCTCCTCGAACCGTTACAAGACCGAGCTCTGCCGCGGTTTCCAGGAGACCGGCAGCTGCAAGTACGGCAGCAAGTGCCAGTTTGCCCACGGCGAGGCGGAGCTGCGTGGAATGTACCGTCACCCAAAGTACAAGACGGAGCCCTGCAGAACCTTCTACAACTTCGGGTACTGCCCGTACGGCTCACGTTGCCACTTCATCCACGAGGAACGACGCAGCGGCGGCCAACTCGCATCAGCCAAATTCCAGCAAAACCAGACCGCAACCGGCGGTCAGAACCCACGCCACCAGCTTCGCCAAAGTGTGAGCTTTGCAGGCTTCCTGGGCTCGTCCCGCACCTCCCCTCCGCCTCCGTTCCCTACATCCTTCGTCGATCCCAACCTGGGCTTCAGCAGGGCTTCGTCCGTCTCCCCGCCCCCGGCGGACCTCATTTCCCCGGTGTTCGGCGACTCCCACTCGCGGGACGTGGCGGCCTTCCAGTTCGGCACCCACCAAACCCGCGCCAGTTCCGGGGACATCCACAACATTCCTCTCATCGTGGAGCCCAAGGCCTCGCGCTGCCTCTGCGGCCACGGCAATGACTTCTCCGCTTTGCAAGGACACGGCGGCAGAAGCTTCCCCAAGACGCTGGACGGGAGCCAGCAGGACGGCAACACGCTGTACGCGGGCGGGTCGATGAAGCACGCCAGTCTGCAGCGCTTCTCCTCCGAGGACTCCCTGGAGGACAGCTACAGCAGCAGCAGCGGAGGCTCCAGCGGGACTGAGTCTCCGACCTTTGACGCCTCGTCCAACAAGCGGCTCACGGTCTTCGAGCGCCTCTCCTTGTCCGACTAGGCGGACCCCTCAGGATAAGAACTGTGTCTGTCTTCGTACCCAGAACTGATCAGGACAAGTCAACTTTTTGACGACGTAACACTTCTTAATTTGTCAAATCCGAACTCATCTTGGGCAAAGAGATCCCTCTAGTGCCGATTGGGGTGTAGCAAATTCGACCTTGTGGTCTTCCACCAATCAAATTCCTCGTAGCGCCAGTTTGATTGGTTTGCGATCAAACTGACTCGTCAGCGGCGACCATCCTCGTGCCTTAAAGACTCTCCCTGCCTCACCAGTTTCTCAGTGCCAAGAAAAGTATGTTTGATGCTAACATCCCTACACGATGCCATTTTATCTGTGACATGCACTTTACAGCAAATTGGAATGGGAGAAAACTGCCTCCTAGTAGCATTCAACCAAAGCTTCATACTTCCCGCTTCTGAGAGTGTGTGTGTGCGAGTGTGTTTGTGAATGTGTGTGTGTGTGTGTGTACATATGCTTGTGTGTGCCTTTTTTTTTTCCGAGACCAGGGGTGGAAGCGGATGCAAGATCAAAAGTGTGCATGAGAAAAATAGATGTGAATACACCACCCAACATTTTCTAATTTTAGCGCTTTTCTTATTTTTATTTTTTTTTTTTTTTTTAAATGAACCCCTTCTAAGGTCTCCTGTTTGATTGACAGCCTGGTTCAGGGACGCCACAGTATTCCTTTTTTTTGGTTATTGGTTGCCTCGCATTGTTTTAACTTAAACTAATGTATTTATTCTATTTATTTCTGTTCAAAAAAACAAATGTATTTTGTACTTTATTTATGAAGAATTATTCCGAGCTCTGTGAATTACCAATGTGAGAGAGAGAGAGAGAGAAAAAAGGGAGTAGACAAAAAAAAAAAGAATCTTATATTTTTAATTGTCCAAAAAGTGTCTAAATAAACTTCTGAATAAAGAAATGAGCTGAATTGAGTTTTCTATTGGAGTTTCTTACATACTTACTGACACCCGTCCCTCGTTTATGAACTAATTTCTATAAACTTAGACATGTGTAGCCCTCTTAGACTTACTTAATGATCCACAAGGGAAATTGGGAAAGGATGGAAAGGATGGAAAGGATAATGCACACATGGGCATAAAAAGAGGGCAAAAAAAAAATGTATAAAGTTGACTAAAAACGTACTATAGTAGCAATATAAAATATATGTAATATTTACATATTATATATACACTATATAACATATACTGGTATATTATAGTATTGTATTATATAATATACACAATATATAACACATCCCAATTACCATGTACAATATTACTAGATATATACTATACTACAGGGGTGTCCAAAGTGCGGGCCGGGGGCCATTTGTGGCCCGCAGGTCATTTTTTTAACGGCCCCACGGCACATTTTAAAAATACGATTGAAAAAAATTAAAAACATGGTAAGTGGTATAAAAGAGCAAACAGGTGAAATGTAACAAGAAAATGTCACAATGTTGACTCCAATAACACAAAGGTGCCATGCAGGCTGTTTCTTTCTTTAAAAAAATAATAATGAATCAAAATCAATGTCATTATGAATTATTGACCTATTCAAGGCTCCAATTACGTCACATTTGAGATATATTTGCGGAAAATGTTGCATATTTTGTGTTTGCCATGTAAAAAACTGAGCTGTTTTTTTTTAAAGGGCCTAAAACGAACAAACGAAAAACATAAACAACAATAAAACGTATAATTGACGGATAGATCTGAAGTTGATCTCGAGATTATTGTGTTAAAAGTAAACAGTAAAAAAAATAGAATTTATTTTTTAACACTATAATTATTTGGATCTCCAATAATTTTAGTGTGATTTGTTTTTAAGTGTCATTGCTCAAAAAATAATAATGAATTAAAATCAATGTTGTTATGAGTTATTGACCTTTTTAAGGCTCCAGTTATTATATAATCTCAAATATTCCACTTAAAAATTTTATTGTGTGAAAATATTGCATATTTTGTATTTTTTCCATAAAAAACAGGGTTTTCTTTGACAACAAGAGCATACAACTTAAATCTTTAAAAGCGTTATATTGACATATAGACTTAATGTTGATCTAGAGATTTAAAACTTGAATAATAATAAAAATAATAATACTGAATAATGAAACATTTTTAATATTTTTTTGGACCAAAACCCTTTGGGGTCCCCGGGATCAAGCCTGAGTGGAGGCCTAAATGTATATTTTGTATACATATATTGTATTGGTTTTTAAAATGAAAAATATCAAAATGGAGTGGAAAAAGTTTGGACACCCCTGCTATACTATATATTAAGTTAAAGTACCCATGATTGTCACACTCTCTGCATTTGACCCATCACCCTTGATCACCCCCCTGGGAGGTGATGGGGGAGCAGTGAGCAGCAGCGGTGGCCACGCCCGGGAATCATTTTTGGTGATTTAACCCCCCCAATTCCAACCCTTGATGCTGAGTGCCAAGCAGGGGGGTAACGGGTCCTATTTTTATAGTCTTTGGTATGACCCGGCCGGGGGTTCGAACTCACGACCTACCGATCTCAGGGCGGACTATATTACAGTATACATACTCTTGACATGAGATAACACGCTTTAGTCACCTTTACACTCTACAAATCCGGCACTCAGTTGTAATACACTTTTCCGCCACTTGTGGCAGTAATGACAATATCAAACAAACAGAGGACTTGTTTGTTTCTGCAGTGCAAAAAATATGACTAAAGTGGTAAAGCTGTATTTTCAACCACACGTATTGTATAAAAAACAATTTTTTCATCACTTTTTGCAGCATATTTGATTATTATTTACTTTGATGATATTATTTGTGATTAAAACATGCTTTTATATCATTACATCCTGTTAAACTGTGAGCCAGTTAGATAGAGTTACTGAATATGATTCAAATCAAGAGTAAGATTGCTAATTCAGTGTTAATATTTGAGTGGGCCCCCGGGCCCATCTGTAGTGGTAAAGATGGGACAATAGGTTAAAAAGGCCGCTCTACACCACACTCTGATCGGTTTGGTCCCCTCTGACGGCCAATGATACTGTAGTACGGTTATTCATACTACAAACCTACATTTAGCTTGAAAATGTACATTCACATCACAGATGCATTACAGATGTAGATGTTTTATAAACCCCCCCCAAAAAAAATATCTGTTTCTCAGCTGTAGGGCCATGGGGGCCATGGCGTGAATCAGTTATAATACCGTTTTCCACCACGTGTGGCAGTAATGACAATATCAAACAAACAGAAGAAGTCATAGAGAAGTTTCTTAAGCGCAAAAATGATGACTAAAACGGTGAAGCTGTTTTTTCATTTGCACTTTCATTTTTTGAGACATATTTTTTAATAATTTTGTCGATTTTAGCACAACATATTGTGTGTGAATGTATTTTTCCTCAGTTATTTACGAGATTGATATTCAGTTGTTATTTATTTTAATAATCAGCACGACTTAAACCTAAGGTTTATACATATGTTTGTGATAAACACATGCTTTTCATGTCATCTGAAAGTAGGTCACATGTAATTATTGAATATGATTACAATTAAGTAAGATTACTAATTCAGTGTTAATATTTGAGTGGGGGCCCCTCTGTGATGAAAAAGTTGGACCCCGAGGTCAAAAAGGTTAAGAACCTCTGCCTTACAGAGCAAAATTGTTTATTTTTCAAGCCGAGATAAAAAATAAATACATAAAAACACCATAAAGAAAATGAAATAGTTTGAAAATAGTATTTAAGTTATTTGATGCATAAATAAGATAAAGTAACAGAGGAACAGTTAATTGCATTCATATATATAATGTCAAAAGTGTTGACTGCACTGATAAAGTACGTTCATTCTCTTGCGCAGATAGTTCGCATCATTTTAGCGTAAGGTAGAATTATGCGCACTTTTATTTGATTTATTATGCATACTTTTATTTTAGAACATGTTCAAACCTGTAGCTTGTTTTGAAAAGCTTTTATCATCATTTAAAAGAATATACTGCGACAAAATGTGTAAATACGATAAAGTAACAGAGGAACAGTTAATTGCATTCACATGTATTTAAGTCCAATAAATGTCAAAAGTGTTGACTGCCCTGATAAAGTATGTTCATTCTCTTGCGCAGATAGTTCGCATCATTTTAGTGTAAGGCGTACTTTTATTTGATTTATTATGCATACTTTTATTTTAGAACATGTTCAAACCTGTAACTTATTTCGAAAAGCTTTTATCATCATTTAAAAGAATATACTGCGACAAAATGTATAAATAAGATAAAGTAACAGAGGAACAGTTAATTGCATTCATATATATAATGTCAAAAGTGTTGACTGCACTGATGAAGTACGTTCATTCTCTTGCGCAGATAGTTCACATCATTTTAGCGTAAGGTAGAATTATGCGCACTTTTATTTGATTTATTATGCATACTTTTATTTTAGGACATGTTCAAACCTGTAACTTATTTCGAAAAGCTTTTATCATCATTTAAAAGAATATACTGCGACAAAATGTGTAAATATGATAAAGTAACAGAGGAACAGTTCATTGCATTCACATGTATTTAAGTCCAATAAATGTCAAAAGTGTTGACTACATTGGTAAAGTACGTTCATTCTCGTGCGCAGATAGTTCGCATCATTTTAGCGTAAGGCGTACTTTTATTTGATTTATTATGCATACTTTTATTTTAGAACATGTTCAAAGCTGCAACTTGTTTTGAAAAGCTTTTATCATCATTTAAAAGAATATACTGCGACAAAATGTATTGAATCGAGAGTGGATTTTAAATCAAATTCTTACTCCAAGAATTAGACTCAGATTGCATTTTGACTTAAAAGATTCACAGCCCATAAATTTGCTTTAGTAGTTCTTTATACTTTATAAACACCATATGCTTATACTGTTTTTGATCTGGCTCATCTGGATGAAGTTCCTTACTTAATCCATTCCATAGTTTGGTTCACATAAAGATAAACTATGTTTACTCCTAAAAACGCATCCTGCTCGCCATGCAAGGAAACTACAAGTAAAAACATCCTCAAAAATGTCATCAAGTAGACCAAAAGAGTGTGCATGTTCGCTAATCAATAATCAATCATTGTGAATAAACACAGGACGAGGGGTGGTGACCAATTACTGTACTGTTTTGGCACCAACCGAATCGCGTACAATCCAACTGTGCCTCGTTACGATAGCCGGGTTGCGCGGAACCAGGCAAACCCCCTCTAGGCCAGGGGTGTCCAAACTATGACCCTTGAAAATGATTTGAATTCGTAGCACAGCATTTACACATATGACACAATCCAAACAACCTTCCCTAGTCATGGTCCCAAAAAAAAATGGTCACATTGTCACACATAACACAAACTGCTCACGGAATATTGCGATATTACGAAAAAAAACATCCAAACATCATTAAAAAAAATTCAAAATGACACAAATTTAAATCCATTTGAGTGCATGATGGGAAAAATGTAAAACACTCTCTCCACACGTATCCATGTTTAGCGCATTTTAGCTGCTTGATATTTCTGATTGATTACAAAACTTTAAGGTAGAAGTCAAACTTTCATATCCAATTATAGTAATTATATATTCATCATATTAATATAATATGTACACACGGACATTATATATAAATTAATTCAATTTAAAAATATTTTGCTCTAGGTAATGTTGCGATTAGAGATGTCCGATAATATCGGCCTGCCGATATTATCGGCCGATATATGCGTTAAAATGTAATATCGGAAATTATCGGTATCGGTTTTTTTATAATCGATATCGGGTTTTTTTTGTTTTTTTTTGTTTTTTGTTTTTTAAATAAATCAACATAAAAAACACAAGATACACTTACAATTAGTGCACCAACCCAAAAAACCTCCCTCCCCCATTTACACTCATTCACACAAAAGGGTTGTTTCTTTCTGTTATTAATATTCTGCTTCCTACATTATATATCAATATATATCAATACAGTCTGCAAGGGATACAGTCCGTAAGCACACATGATTGTGCGTGCTGCTGGTCCACTAATAGTACTAACCTTTAACAGTTAATTTTACTAATTTTCATTCATTACTAGTTTCTATGAAACTGTTTTTATATTGTTGTACTTTCTTTTTTATTCAAGAAAATGTTTTTAATTTATTTATCTTATTTTACTAATTTTTTTAAAAAGTACCTTATCTTCACCATACCTGGTTGTCCAAATTAGGCATAATAATGTGTTAATTCCATGACTGCATATATCGGTTGATATCGGTATCGGTTGATATCGGTATCGGTTGATATCGGTATCGGTTGATATCGGTATCGGTAATTAAAGAGTTGGACAATATCGGAATATCGGATATCGGCAAAAAGCCATTATCGGACATCCCTAGTTGCGATTTTTTTAATGCCAACAAAATAAATAACTCAAACGTGCCAACGTAAGTTACACAAGGCTCCACTTTTAATAATAATAATAATAATAATAATAGATTGTATTTGTAAAAAGCACTTTACATTGAGTAAACAACCTCAAAGTGCTACAGTGTATTAAAATAGATAATTAAAAAAATACAAATAAAATAAAAAACTACAACAGCCAAATAGCTAGAACTAGTATGCATATATCTAAAAAAAAAAAAAAAAAAGGCTTTTTTAAAAAGAAGGGTTTTTTTAAGCCTTTTTTAAACGCATCCACAGTCTGTGGTACCCTCAGGTGGTCAGGGAGAGCGTTCCACAGACTGGGAGCGGCGGAGCAGAAAAGCTTTGTCCTCGGGGGCTGGAGGAGGTTAGCCCTTTCCAAAAAACGCGCTACCGTGATGCTAATACATACATTGGCTTTTGCTATATCCATGCTACTCATTAGCATTAGCAATTTTACATGGCCATTTCAACACCTCCAAATTTGGTGATCAGCAACAAAAAGTGAGATGCGCATTAGAACAAAACAGCTGGTGCACAGGAGGTGCAGTACTTACAGTATGGACACTTTTTAGGGCGCAACAACTAAACAACTGCCATCTAACATCTTGGACTTGCAGTAAATAGCCAAGTAGGCTTTTTTTTGTTTAAAAAAAACAATTTCTGCACGAAAAGATAAACTGTTCTACTTCTCCTGAAATTTGGGTGCATTTTTCTGCTCGCCGGCCTTTATTGTCGTCGTCAGCAAAACCATCATAAGTCTCCGGGCTCGATGTTGAAACGCGGCGGTGTTGAAATTTCCGCTTGAAACTCCCTAGTTTGACCTCGTGTTGAGCAAGCAGGTCTCCAAAGCAAAGAAAAAAGCTCATCTGATACCCTCCGAGCAGCGTACTCTTTGCACCGCGTCGTTAAAAATAATAACCCCCGATACCACCCTGCGCTGAAAGAACTCTGCCAAGTCAAAGCTGAGCACGCTTTTACTTTGAAAATATTCATCTGGTAATCCGAGTAAGAGCGCCTCCGTCGGACTTGGAAGAGATTTGATTGCCTCGTATTGAATAAATGGTGGTGGAATCAAACCAGTTCATGAAATATTTAAACAAAAAGCAATCTGCAGTTGTACTTCCGTTAAAAAAAAAAAAACAAGTTTATATTGTAACTGTTTGTTGTTCCGAGGAAGCCTCATTTGCATAACGAACGGTGTTCGGAATAACGGCATTACCTTTACTAGTAACGAGTAATATAATGACTTTTATGTACGGTACTATTGTGTAGCAGTATTGCTAAACGTTTCCACAGTCACCAGGATGCCGACTGACGGGATGGTTGTATTTTCAGCACCTGTGCTCTGTCAAAACATCCTCCGACTGGCGGGATGGTTGTATTTTCAGCACCTGTGCTCTGACAACGGTGTTCAGAATAACGGCATTACCTTTACTAGTAACGAGTAATATAATTACTTTTATGTACGGTACCGATAGGTTTAATGCATGGGTCACCAACGCGGTGCCCGCGGGCACCAGGTCACCCGTAAGGACCAGATGAGCCTGGCCTGTTCTAAAAATAGCTCAAATAGCAGCACTTACCAGTGAGCTGCCTCTATTTTTTAAATTGTATTTATTTACTAGCAAGCTGGTCTCGCTTTGCCCGTCATTTTTAATTCTAAGAGAGACAAAACTCAAATAGAATTTGAAAATCCAAGAAAATATTTTAAAGACTTGGTCTTCACTTGTTTAAATAAATTCATGATTTTTTTTACATTGCTTCTTATAACTTTCAGAAAGACAATTTTAGAGAAAAAATACAACCTTAAAAAGGATTTTAGGATTTTTAAACACATATACCTTTTTACCTTTTAAATTCCTTCCTCTTCTTTCCTGACAATTTAAATCAATGTTAAAGTACTTTTTATTTTTTTTATTGTAAAGAATAATAAATACATTTTAATTTAATTCTTCATTTTAGCTTCTGTTTTTACGACGAAGAATATTTGTGAAATATTTCTTCAAACTTATTATGATTAAAATTCAAAAAAATTATTCTGGCAAAACTAGAAAATCTGTAGAATCAAATTTAAATCTTATTTCAAAGTCTTTTGAATTTCTTTTAAAATTTTTGTTCTGGAAAATCTAGAAGAAATAATGATTTGTCTTTGTTAGAAATATAGCTTGGTCCAATTTGTTATATATTCTAACAAGATTGGATTTTAACCTATTTAAAACATGTCATCAAAATTCTAAAATGAATCTTAATCAGGAAAAATTACTAATGATTTTCCATAAAAAATGTTATTATTTTTTCAAAAAGATTCGAATTAGCTAGTTTTTCTATTCTTTTTTTTTGGTTGAATTTTGAATTTTAAAGAGTCGAAATTGAAGATAAAATATGTTTCAAAATTTAATTGTCATTTTTTTCGTGTTTTCTCCTCTTTTAAACCGTTCAATTAAGTGTAAATATCATTAATTATTAATAATAACATAGAGTTAAAGGTAAATTGAGCAAATTGGCTATTTCTGGCAATTTATTTGCATTCGCATTAATCAGTACCCAAGAAGTAGCTCTTGGTTTCAAAAAGGTTGGTGACCCCTGGTTTAATGTAATGTGGCATGCTACTTTTGATACTATTGTTTGATGTCGGAAGCAGAGCAAGTTCAATGCAGGAAGTAACATTTTTTTTACGATTGTAAACAAAAAGCTAACTGAAAGAACTCGGAATCAAATACTGTACAAGAAGGCAACATCACACAGCAAACAACACAAAACATGTAAGTGCACAGACACGTACACACTACTACTACTACGAGGGAATAAAGAACAACAAATCAATGATTGAAGTGACAACATTGCAAGCCCACAATACCTCGTTTGTGGACAAGGAGACTACAGCCACATTCAGTCTATTTATTTATTAACCGGATGTAACACAATTCAGTGCACACACACACTCTGCTTTCATGAAACGTCTTTCAACTGCATTTGCTGGATTTTTTAAAGTATTTTTTTGTTGTTGTTGTTGTTTTGTTTTTAAAGTAACACAATGACTACTTTGCCTAGAAACGAATTACAAAACTTATCCCGTTAGTAATTTAGTTACTTTTTGGAAAAGTTACAAGTAACTATAGTTACTTTTTAAAAGTAATTTCCCAAACACTGATAACGAAGGCTTTAGGGTATTTTGTCAAGAGTAGGGTTGTCACAATACTGATTCAAAAAGACTAAAATCATGCACTTTTAAAATAACTACTTTATTAACAGTTTTAAGTATTTGATCTTACCGTAAACATATTTTTGCACAGAATTTTATCAGTTGACAAGAGTTAATTTCTGTCTATTTCGTCTATAAAGCACACTAAAAAAAATCCTAAAAATTCAAAAATGTACACTCATAATAACGTACTTTTTTACAGTATTTTGGTCATTTTGGGCACAATGATTTCACAGAGCACATAGCAACAAACCCTACTTCCGTCAAAAACAACAACAACAACAACATAGAAATCACATTTTGTGTTTGCTTCCACCTGTGGCGGACTTTGTGAGAGCCTCTGGGCGCTATCGTGTAGCAGTATTGCTACAGTCACTGGGATGCCGACTGGCGGGATGGTTGTATTTTCAGCACATGCGCTCTGACAAAATATCCCCCGACTGGTGGGATGGTTGTATTTTCAGCACCTGCGCTCTTACAAAATATCCTCCGACTGGCGGGATGGTTGTATTTTCAGCACCTGCGCTCTGACAAAATATCCTCCGACTGGCGGGATGGTTGTATTTTCAGCACATATGCTCTGACAAAATATCCTCCGACTGGCGGGATGGTTGTATTTTCAGCACCTGCTCTCTGACAAAATATCCTCCGACTGGTGGGATGGTTGTATTTTCAGCACCTGTGCTCTGACAAATTATCCTCCGACTGGCGGGATGGTTGTATTTTCAGCACCTGCGCTCTGACAAAATATCCTCCGACTGGCAGGATGGTTGTATTTTCAGCACCTGCGCTCTGACAAAATATCCTCCGTCTGGCGGGATGGTTGTATTTTCAGCACCTGTCCTCTGACAAAATATCCTCCCACTGGCGGGATTGTTGTATTTTCAGCACCTGCGCTCTGACAAAATATCCTCCGACTGGTGGGATGGTTGTATTTTCAGCACCTGTGCTCTGACAAATTATCCTCCGACTGGCGGGATGGTTGTATTTTCAGCACCTGCGCTCTGACAAAATATCCTCCGACTGGCGGGATGGTTGTATTTTCAGCACCTGCGCTCTTACAAAATATCCTCAGACTGGCGGGATGGTTGTATTTTCAGCACCTGTCCTCTGACAAAATATCCTCCCACTGGCGGGATTGTTGTATTTTCAGCACCTGCGCTCTGACAAAATATCCTCGGACTGGCAGGATGGTTGTATTTTCAGCACCTGCGCTCTGACAAAATATCCTCCGACTGGCCGTATGGTTGTATTTTCAACACCTGCGCTCTGACAAAATATCCTCCGACTGGCGGGATGGTTGTATTTTCAGCACCTGCGCTCTGACAAAATATCCTCCGACTGGCGGGATGGTTGTATTTTCAGCACCTGCGCTCTGACAAAATATCCTCCGACTGGCGGGATGGTTGTATTTTCAGCACCTGCGCGCTGACAAAATATCCTCCGACTGGCGGGATGGTTGTATTTTCAGCACCTGCGCTCTGACAAAATATCCTCCGACTGGCGGGATGGTTGTATTTTCAGCACATGCGCTCTGACAAAATGTCCTCCGACTGGCGGGATGGTTGTATTTTCAGCACCTGCGCGCTGACAAAATATCCTCCGACTGGCGGGATGGTTGTATTTTCAGCACCAGAGCTCTCTTTGAGCTGCTCAATTCAGAAAAGTTCTCACTTCTCAGATTTAAAAAAAAATAAGTAAATACATGTTTCCTAGCATTGTTGCCATAGTCTTATGCGGTTTTTCCATTTGTCAAAAGCTAGCGCCTGGATTTTCAAAGTGGACCAACTCCTCGGCTTTGTACCAAAACACTCCTACTGTACACATGTGAGATGCATTTCAAAAGGAATACAGCAGCGGCAGAAGTACGTTGTTAGCGTTTTTAGCACCTCCGGCTAGCTAGGTGCAGGGTGAGCAAAGCGATGTATCACTACGCCAGAAAAGTAGTTCCTCGACGTTAGCTCTTACAATAACAATGTAAGAGCTAACTTTGGTTATTTGGTTATACACAGGTCGCGGAGCATTGTTGGCGGTTTTTGGGTGTTTTTAGGGTGCTTCTAAGAATATCCTGCATCGTTAGCTGCCTCTGCTAGCAGTTTTTTACTATTTAGAATGCACAGAAGAGAAAAAGATTTTTTTTTTTTTTTTAAAGTGCAGTTTTCATTTAAGTTACTTGCTGGGCTATTTGTGCATAAAGTAAGGAAGGGATTATTACGGCCCCATTCCTGGGTGGATTTCACATGAGAGGAATGCGGTGCAATGCAGTCTGCTGAAAACGATGGAAAGCGCCACGCTACATAGCAACTGACGCTGTGGGCAAAGTTGGAATTGCCACAAAACACATTTTAAGTTATCCAACACTCTACTGAAGTGGATACTACGCCCTCCCAACTCGTCACGTTTCATGTGTCGGGTAAACCGGGACAATCCCCTCCCTACTGTACACATTAGCTGACTTATTAATAGCTATGTTTCATTTGTCCTTGGTTCAGTTAGTAGTTTTAACGCCCTATAAAAGAGTGAATGTGGACATACCACAAAAAAAAAAACCTTTTCAGTGTGTCTGTGGCGATACTAGTCAGAACTCTGAAGGTTCTATTGGACCTCATCACGCCCGCAGAGCTCCAACCGTGCATTGTCTTCACAAAGTACTAAACCGTGTTCTACTTTGGACCGAGTGGCAGGAAGTGTTGCCATGACAATGAACAATGTGTAAACCACAATGTGTAAACAGCAACGGCGAGAATAATGGATGTGGACGGTGTGTGTGTGCGTGTGTGTGTGTGTGTGTGCGTGTGTGTGTGTGTGTGTGTGGTCATATATACAAACTGACTGTAGACCGTGTGTGTGCAGCTATCCTCCACAGTAAAAAAAAAAAAAAAAAAAAAAAAAAGGAGAAGCAAAGTTCTGCTGACTTTGCATCAATGAAATGTGACTTTTTGAGAAAATGCACACTGTTTTGAATCAGCAAAAGCTGAAGGAGCGTCATGAAAATGTACATGCGAGTCTTAATCCGACCAAGTAAGGCCCGTAAGTCGGGCCCGCTGTCTGGTACTGATCTTTTTTCTGCTGCGTATTATCTCTGGAGTTAATGGTGCACCTTATCATCAACATGGTGCAAACATTACCGAGAGAGACCGCGCGGCTGTTAATGATCAACCACTAAGCTGTTAGCGTCAGAACCTTTCACCCGTGTCAGCTGATCCTGTACACACACACACACACACACACACACAAACACACACACACACACACACACACACCCTCTTACAGTTTAAAACAGTGTGCAGATTAAAGTACACGAGATAAACTAGTGGGATTGAATGCAAAAAATAAAAACTAGGACCAATTAATTTTATTTATTTTTCATACACAGGCCTTATGTAAGGCAAGAACACATATGTTTGTTGTTTTGATGCGTTCTAAGTCATAAAATACGGCAAGTAAGAGGTGGCTGATGGGAGAACTTTATTCCGCCCGTAAAGACCCTCTAAAAACATCCAAAAACAGCCAAAAAGACTCCATGTGACCTTAATGTTAACCAAGTTTTATCGATATTGTTATTATAAGTGCTAACCCAGACTAACTATTTATGAATTATCTAATTAATTTAAAAGGGAACTGAACTTTTTTATAAAAAATTTTGCCTATCATTCACAGTCCTTACGTAAGTCAAAAATACATATGTTTGCTGTTTTAATGCATTCTAAGTCATAAAATACGGCAAGTAAGAGGTGGCTGATGGGAGAACTTTATTCCGCCCGTAAAGACCCTCTAAAAACATCCAAAAACAGCCAACAAGACTCCATGTGACCTTAATGTTAACCAAGTTTCATCAATATTGTTATTATAAGTGCTAACCCAGACTAACTATTTATGAATTATCTAATTCATTTAAAGGGGAACTGCACTTTCTTAATTTTGCCTATGATTCACAGTCCTTATGTAAGGCAAAAATACATATGTTTGCTGTTTTAATGCATTCTAAGTCATAAAATACGGCAAGTAAGAGGTGGCTATTGGGAGAACTTTATTCCGCCCGTAAAGACCCTCTAGAAACATCCAAAAACCGCCAACAATACTCCATGTGACCTGAATGTTAAAGTTTTAATCGATATTGTTATTATAAGTGCTAACGCAGACGAACTATTTATGAATTATCTAATTCATTTAAGGTGGAACTGCACTTTTTTATAATTTTTTTTGCCTATCATTCACAGTCCTTATGTGAGGCAAGAACACATATGTTTGCTGTTTTAATGCATTCTAAGTCATAAAATACGGCAAGTAAGAGGTGGCTGATGGGAGAACTTTATCCCGCCCGTAAAGACCCTCTAAAAACATCCAAAAACAGCCAACAATACTCCATGTGACTTTAATGTTAACCAAGTTTTATCGATATTGTTATTATAAGTGCTAACGCAGACGAACTATTTATGAATTATCTAATTAATTTAAAGGGGAACTGAACTTTTTTATAAAAATTTTTGCCTATCATTCACAGTCCTTATGTAAGGCAAAAACACATATGTTTGCTGTTTTAATGCATTCTAAGTCATAAAATACGGCAAGTAAGAGGTGGCTGATGGGAGAACTTTATTCCGCCCGTAAAGACCCTCTAAAAACATCCAAAAACCGCCAATTATACTCCATGTGACCTGAATGTTAACCAAGTTTTATCAATATTGTTATTATAAGTGCTAACGCAGACTAACTATTTATGAATTATCTAATTCATTTAAAGGGGAACTGCACTTTTTTATTAATTTTTTTGCCTATCATTCACAGTCCTTATGTAAGGCAAAAACACATATGTTTGCTGTTTTAATGCATTCTAAGTCATAAAATACGGCAAGTAAGAGGTGGCTAATGGGAGAACTTTATTCCGCCTGTAAAGACCTCTAAAAAACATCCAAAAACCGCCAACAAGACTCCATGTGACCTTAATGTTAACCAAATTTTATCGATGTTGTTATTATAAGTGCTAACGCAGATGAACTATTTATGAATTATCTAATTCATTTAAAGGGGAACTGCACTTTTTTATAAAAATTTTTGCCTATCATTCACAGTCCTTATGTGAGGCAAGAACACATATGTTTGCTGTTTTAATGCATTCTAAGTTGTAAAATACGGCAAGTAAGAGGTGGCTGATGGGAGAACTTTATCCCGCCCGTAAAGACCCTCTAAAAACATCCAAAAACAGCCAACAATACTCCATGTGACTTTAATGTTAACCAAGTTTTATCGATATTGTTATTATAAGTGCTAACGCAGACGAACTATTTATGAGTTATCTAATTCATTTAAAGGGGAACTGAACTTTTTTATAAAAATTTTTGCTTATCATTCACAGTCCTTATGTAAGGCAAAAATACATATGTTTGCTGTTTTAATGCATTCTAAGTCATAAAATACGGCAAATAAGAGGTGGCTATTGGGAGAACTTTATTCCGCCCGTAAAGACCCTCTAAAAACATCCAAAAACAGCCAAAAAGACTCCATTTGACCTTAATGTTAACCAAGTTTTATCGATATTGTTATTATAAGTGCTAACCCAGACTAACTATTTATGAATTATCTAATTAATTTAAAGGGGAACTGAACTTTTTTATAAAAAATTTTGCCTATCATTCACAGTCCTTATGTAAGGCAAAAACACATATGTTTGCTGTTTTAATGCATTCTAAGTCATAAAATACGGCAAATAAGAGGTGGCTGATGGGAGAACTTTATTCCGCCCGTAAAGACCCTCTAAAAACATCCAAAAACCGCCAATTATACTCCATGTGACCTGAATGTTAACCAAGTTTTATCGATATTGTTATTATAAGTGCTAACGCAGATGAACTATTTATGAATTATCTAATTCATTTAAGGTGGAACTGCACTTTTTTATTAATTTTTTTGCCTATCATTCACAGTCCTTATGTAAGGCAAGAACACATATGTTTTCTGTTTTAATGCATTCTAAGTCATAAAATACGGCAATTAAGAGGTGGCTAATGGGAGAACTTTATTCCGCCCGTAAAAACTCTCTAAAAACATCCAAAAACCGCCAACAATACTCCATTTACATCTCGTGACCTGAATGTTAATCACGTTTTAGCGATATTGTTATAATAAGGGCTAACGCAGACGAACTATTTATGAAATTATCTAATTCATTTAAAGGGGAACTGCACTTTTTTATTAATTTTTTTGCCTATCATTCACAGTCCTTATGTGAGGCAAGAACACATACGTTTGTTGTTTTGATGCATTCTAAGTCATAAAATACGGCAAGTAAGAGGTGGCTATTGGGAGAACTTTATTCCGCCCGTAAAGACCCTCTAAAAACATCCAAAAACAGCCAACAAGACTCCATGTGACTTGAATGTTAACCAAGTTTTATCGATATTGTTATTATAAGTGCTAACGCAGACTAACTATTTATGAGTTATCTAATTCATTTAAAGGGGAACTGCACTTTTTTATTAATTTTTTTACCTATCATTCACAGTCCTTATGTAAGGCAAGAACACATATGTTTGCTGTTTTAATGCATTCTAAGTCATAAAATACAGCAAATAAGAGGTGGCTGATGGGAGAACTTTATTCCGCCCATAAAGACCCTCTAAAAACATCCAAAAACCGCCAATTATACTCCATGTGACCTGAATGTTAACCAAGTTTTATCGATATTGTTATTATAAGTGCTAACGCAGACTAACTATTTATGAATTATCTAATAAATTTAAAGGGGAACTGCACTTTTTTATTAATTTTTTTGCCTATCATTCACAGTCCTTATGTAAGGCAAGAACACATATGTTTGCTGTTTTAATGCATTCTAAGTCATAAAATACGGCAAGTAAGAGGTGGTTGATGGGAGAACTTTATTCCGCCCGTAAAGACCCTCTAAAAACATCCAAAAACCGCCAATTATACTCCATGTGACCTGAATGTTAACCAAGTTTTATCGATATTGTTATTATAAGTGCTAACGCAGACCAACTATTTATGAATTATCTAATAAATTTAAAGGGGAACTGCACTTTTTTATTAATTTTTTTGCCTATCATTCACAGTCCTTATGTAAGGCAAAAATACATATGTTTGCTGTTTTAATGCATTCTAAGTCATAAAATACGGCAAGTAAGAGGTGGCTGATGGGAGAACTTTATTCCGCCCGTAAAGACCCTCTAAAAACATCCAAAAACCACCAACAATACTCCATGTGACTTTAATGTTAACCAAGTTTTATCGATATTGTTATTATAAGTGCTAACGCAGACAAACTATTTATGAATTATCTAATTAATTTAAACGGGAAATGCACTTTCTAATTAATTTTTTTGCCTATCATTCACAGTCCTTATGTAAGGCAAGAACACATATGTTTTTGTTTTAATGCATTCTAAGTCATAAAATACGGCAAGTAAGAGGTGGCTAATGGGAGAACTTTATTCCGCCCGTAAAACCCTCTAAAAAACATCCAAAAACCACCAAAAATACTCCATTTACATCTCGTGACTTGAATGTTAATCAAGTTTTAGCGATATTGTTATTATAACTGCTAACGCAGACGAACTATTTATGAATTATTGCCGACTGACGGGATGGTTGTATTTTCAGCACTTATAATAAGTGCTGAAATTAAATTCATTCTTAAATTCATTTAAATTGGAACTTCACTTTTTTCTTTCTTTTTTTTACCTATCATTCACAGTCCTTATGTAAGGCAAGAACACATACGTTTGTTGTTTTAATGCATTCTAAGTCGTAAAATACGGCAAGTAAGAGGTGGCTAATAGGTGAACTTTATTCTGCCCGTAAAACCCTCTAAAAAACATCCAAAAACCGCCAACATACTCTATTTACATCTCGTGGGCTGAATGTTGATCACGTTAATCAAAACAAAAGCATTTTTCGAACATAAAATTAAAAGAAAATAAACATATTTAAAAAGTCGACTTAAAATAATATGGCTTCTAAAAACAATATTATTATTATAACAGATTACAGTATCATATGTTTCTTTCTGCCAAGAACGTTTATTTTGTGTTTATTCAGTTTTCAAAATAAAACTTGGTTAAAAAGATTGAGTACTTTTTGAGCACATTTAAAAATACCGTGATAATAATAACTGTGATAGACAATTATCATATCATTACACGTTAAGTGCATTTATACTCCTTTCTTTAGCCTCTAAAGCAGTTTATGAAACACGATTAATAATGATTAAATATAGCTTACATGCTAACATAAACACAAAAGACATTAAGGTCTTCCCCCTTTACGAACAACTAGAGATGTAACGTTAAACTATCGTACAACCAGGATTTATAATTACACTCAACAACCGACAAGCGCAATGTTGCTAGCTATCTTAAATGCTAATATAAATGCAAGAGACATTGGACGTATTTTCCCGTTACAAACGATTACGTGTGTAACGATAAACGGTATTAAAACTTCGGACAATTAGAATTACCATATTAAATTAAAATGATTGTAAAACCGTGATTGATAAGCACACTTTTGATAGGGATGGTTGTATTTTCAGCACCTGCGCTCTGACAAAATATCCTCCAACTGGCGGGATGGTTGTATTTTCAGCACCTACGCTCTGACAAAATATCCTCCGACTGGCGGGATGGTTGTATTTTCAGCACCTGCGCTCTGACAAAATATCCTCCGACTGGCGGGATGGTTGTATTTTCAGCACCTGCGCTCTGACAAAATATCCTCCGACTGGCGGGATGGTTGTATTTTCAGCACCTGCGCTCTGACAAAATATCCTCCGACTAGCTCGCTAGTTAGCTTAAATGCTAACAATGCACCACAATCCTTTTACCGTTACAAACGACTATGGGTGTAACGATAAACTGTATTAACGATAAACCACGGCAAAACTTCTGACAATTAGAAATACCATATTAAATTAAAATTATCGTAAAACCGTGATTGATAACCTTAGTACTATCTATCTTATACATTGGCTAGTGCTAGCTCGCTAGTTAGCTTGAATGCTAACAATCCACCACAATCATTTTCCCGTTACAAACGACTACGGGTGTAACAATAAAAGGTATTAACGATAAACCACGGCAAAACTTCCGACAATTAGAAATACCATATTAAATTAAAATTATCGTAAAACCGTGATTGATAACCTTATACATTGGCTAGTGCTAGCTCGCTAGTTAGCTTAAATGCTAACAATCCACCACAATCATTTTCCCGTTACAAACGACTACGGGTGTAACAATAAACGGTATTAACGATAAACCACGGCAAAACTTATGACAATTAGAATTACCATATTAACTAAAAATTATCGTAAAACCGTGATTGATAACCGTACAAATTGGCTAGTGCTAGCTCGCTAGTTAGCGTAAATGCTATCATGAAAAGGTACAACACACCACATTTAAAACCAAAAAAAAATTTTGAACACAAAATTAGAAGAAAATAAACATATTTAAACAGTCAACTCAAAATAATATTGCTTCTAAAAACAGTATTATTATTATAACAGATTACAGTATCATAGCAACGGACGCTACTTCTGTCAACAACAACAACAACAACATAGAAAGCAGGTTTTGTGTTCGCTTCCACCTGTGGCGGACTTTGTGAGAGCCTCGGGGAGCTATCGTGTAGCAGTATTGCTAAACGTTCTCACAGTCACTGGGATGCCGACTGGCGGGATGGTTGTATTTTCAGCACCTGCGTTCTGACAAAATATCCTCCGACTGGCGGGATGTTTTTTTTTCAGCACCTGTGCTCTGACAAAATATCCTCCGACTGGCGGGATGGTTGTATTTTCAGCACCTGTGCTCTGACAAAATATCCTCCGACTGGCGGGATGGTTGTATTTTCAGCACCTGCGCTCTGACAAAATATCCTCCGACTAGCTCGCTAGTTAGCTTAAATGCTAACAACGCACCACAATCCTTTTACCGTTACAAACGACTATGGGTGTAACGATAAACGGTATAACGATAAACCACGGCAAAACTTCTGACAATTAGAAATACCATATTAAATTAAAATTATCGTAAAACCGTGATTGATAACCTTATACATTGGCTAGTGCTAGCTCGCTAGTTAGCTTAAATGCTAAAATTCCACCACAATCATTTTCCCGTTACAAACGACTACGGGTGTAACAATAAAAGGTATTAACGATAAACCACGGCAAAACTTATGACAATTAGAATTACCATATTAAATTAAAATTATCGTAAAACCGTGATTGTTAACTGTACAAATTGGCTAGTGCTAGCTCGCTAGTTAACTTAAATGCTAATATAAATGCAAGAGACATTGGATGTATTTTCCCGTTACAAACGACTACGGGTGTAACGATAAACGGTATTAAAACTTCGGACAATTAGAATTGCCGTATTAAATTAAAATGATTGTAATACCGTGATTGATAAGCACACTTTGATAGCCTTACAAATTGGCTAGAGCTAGCTCGCTAGTTAGCTTAAATGCTAACAATGCACCACAATCATTTTCCCGTTACAAACGACTACGGGTGTAACAATAAACGGTATTAACGATAAACCACGGCAAAACTTATGACAATTAGAATTACCATATTAAATAAAAATTATCGTAAAACCGTGATTGATAACCGTACAAATTGGCTAGTGCTAGCTCGCTAGTTTGCGTAAATGCTATCATGAAAAGGTACAACACACCACATTTAAAGCCCAAAAAAAATTTTGAACATAAAATTAGAAGAAAATAAAAATATTTAAACAGTCAACTCAAAATAATATTGCTTCTAAAAACAGTATTATTATTATAACAGATTACAGTATCATAGCAACGGACGCTACTTCTGTCAACAACAACAACAACAACATAGAAAGCAGGTTTTGTGTTCACTTCCCCCTGTGGCGGACTTTGTGAGAGCCTCGGGGAGCTATCGTGTAGCAGTATTGCTAAACGTTATCACAGTCACTGGGATGCCGACCGGCGGGATGGTTGTATTTTCAGCACCTGCGCTTGACAAAATATCCTCCA
>NC_084743.1:57917466-57919966 GCF_033978785.1 Entelurus aequoreus | reverse complement strand
AATATGATGGCAGTCACACATAAGAGATACGTGTAGACTGCAACATGATGGCAGTCACACATAATAAATACGTGTAGACTGCAACATGATGGCAGTAGCACATAAGAGATACGTGTAGACTGCAACATGATGGCAGTCACACATAATAAATATGTGTTGACTGCAACATGATGGCAGTCACACATAAGAAATACGTGTAGACTGCAATATGATGGCAGTCGCACATAAGAGATACGTGTAGACCGAAATATGATGGCAGTCGCACATAAGAGATACATGTAGACTCCTATATGATGGCAATCACACATAAGAGATACGTGTAGACTGCAATATGACGGCAGTCACACATAATAAATATGTGTAGACTGCAACATGATGGGAGTCACACATAAGAGATACGTGTAGACTGCAATATGATGGCAGTCACACATAAGAGATACGTGTAGACTGCAACATGATGGCAGTCACACATAATAAATATGTGTAGACTGCAACATGATGGCAGTCACACATAATAAATATGTGTAGACTGCAACATGATGGCAGTTACACATAAGAGATACCTGTAGACTGTGTAGACATTATTATTTTATTTTGTAGTTTTATTATTATAGTTCTTTTTTAATATACATATATATATATATATATATATATATATATATATATATATATATATATATATATATATATATATATATATATATATATATATATATATATATATATATATATATATATATATATATATATATATATATATATATATATATATATATATATATATTTTTATTTTTTTTTTATTTTTTTTTTTTTCATATATTTTTTGTAGGAAACTTTTTGTTTTTGTTATTTTTTTTATTACTTTTTTAAAATTAATTAATAAATGTATGTTTTTGTTATTTTATATATATATATATATATATATATATATATATATATATATATATATATATATATATATATATATATATATATATATATATATATATATATATATATATATATATATATATATATATATATGGCCCTGTGATGAGGTGGCGACTTGTCCAGGGTGTACCCCGCCTTCCGCCCGAGTGTAGCTGAGATAGGCTCCAGCGCCCCCCGCGACCCCGAAGGGAATAAGCGGTAGAAAATGGATGGATGGATGGATGGATATATATATATATATATATATATATATATATATATATATATATATATATATATATATATATATATATATATATATATATATATATATATATATATATATATATATTCCAGTATATACCTGAAATATTAGCTAAAAAACATTAAGTCTTTTATTCATGTCTTCTACAAACCCCCAAAACCAGTGAAGTTGTCACGTTGTGTAAATGGTAAATAAAAACAAAATACAATGATTTTTAAATCCTTTTCAACTTATATTCAATTGAATAGACTCCAAAGACAAGATATTTAACGTTCAAACTGGAAAACTTTGTTATTTTTTTTGCAAATATTAGCTCATTTGGAACTTGATGCCTGCAACATGCTTCAAAAAAGCGGGCACAAGTGGCAAAAAAGACTGAGAAAGTTGAGGAATTCTCGTTAAAAACTTTATTTGGAAAATCCCACAAGTGAACAGGCTAATTAGGGAACAGGTGGGTGCCATGATTGGGTAAAAAAGCAGCTCCCGTGAAATGCCCAGTCATTCACTTTGTCAGAACAACATTTGTCAACCAGCTATTGCAAGGAATTTAGGGATTTCACCATCTACGGTCCGTAATATCATCAAAAGGGTCAGATAATCTGGACAAATCACTGCACGGACGCAATGATATTACGAACCTTGGATCCCTCAGGCGGTACCGCATCAAAAAAGCCACATCGGTGTGAAAAGGATATCACCACATGGGCTCAGGAACACTTCAGAAAACCACTGTCAGTAACTACAGTCGGTCGCTACATCTGTAAGTGCAAGTTAAAAAGTTAAAACTCTACTATGCAAAGCGAAAGGCATGTATCAACAACACCCAGAAACGTGCCAACTTCACTGGTTTTGGGTTTGTAAATAAACAAATGGCTCACAAATGGGGACCAGTTCATTCCAAAGAGCCATTAAAAAAAACTGATTTACATCTCTAGTTTTTATGTTCACGTTGTATTCTGATGTGGTGTAAAACATTCACAAACAAGGACGGGGCGAGGGTCACCACTTTGTCAGAACAACATTTCTCAACCAGCTATTGCAAGGAATTTCAGGATTTCACCATCTACGGTTCGTAATATCATCAAAAGGTTCAGAGAATCTGGAGAAATCACTGCATGAAGCAATGATATTACGGACCTTCGATCCCTCAGGCAGTACTGCATCAAAAAACAACATCAGTGTGTAAAGGATATCACCACATGGGCTCGGGAACACTTCAGAAAACCACTGGCAGTAACTACAGTTGGTCGCTGCATCTGTAAATGCAAGTTAAACCTCTACTACGCAAAGCCACAGCCATTTATCAACAACACCCAGAAGCTTCCG
>NC_084743.1:57894966-57907466 GCF_033978785.1 Entelurus aequoreus | reverse complement strand
ACACACATATATATATACACATACATACACACATATATATATATACATACATATATACACGTACAAACATAAATACATGTATACATATCAAAAATTTAAAAAATATATATATACGTGTGAGTGTTTATATATATATATATATATATATATATATATATATATATATATATATATATATATATATATATATATATATATATATATATATATATATATATATATATATATATATATATATATATATAAATTGTTTTTTGTTTTTTTTGTTTTTTGAAAAATAAAATGTATGTTTTAAAAATATATATGTATGTATATTTTTGATGGATTTTTGAAAATTATTAATCCGAACATAAAAAGTAAGGCACCACTCCTCCAAAATGTGCTAGCTTGATGCTAATTTGCATTGGATTTGCCATAGACGGGCTACTATTAGCATTAGCAATTTTACATGGCGACTTCAACACCTCCAAATTTAGCAATGAAACCTACAACCAAGATGAACGTTACCAGCAAACAGCCGGTGTGTAATAAGCACAACATGTACAGTACAAACACTTCGTAGGGCGCAACATAACACATTCGGCTTCCCGGAAAAAGCTACTGCCGGGATAAACAACCTGCTATAGATTGCCTATGGAATTAAATGTTCGCAAACTATAAAAATACAAAAATTAGCCACAGGGTTCAAACCTTGAACATAAAAAGTAAGGCTCAACTCCTCCAAAATGTGCTAGCTTGATGCTAATTTGCATTGGATTTGCCATAGACGGGCTACTATTAGCATTAGCAATTTTACATGGCGACTTCAACACCTCCGAATTTAGCAATGAAAACTACAACCAAGATGAACGTTACAAGCAAACAGCTGCTGCGTAATAAGCACAATATTTACAGTGCAAACACTTCGTAGAGCGTAACATAGCACATTCGGCTTCCTGGAAAAAGCTACCGCCGGGATAAACAACCTGCTATAGATTGCCTATGGAATTAAACGTTATTAAACTATGAAAATACAAAAATTAGCCGCACCGTTTTATAAGCCGCACGGTTCAAACCTTGAACACAAAAAGTAAGGCTCCACTCCTCCAAAATGTGCTAGCTTGATGCTAATTTACATTGGATTTTCCATTGACGGGCTACAATTAGCATTAGCAATTTTACATGGCTACTTCACCACCTCCAAATTTAGCAATGAAAACTACAACCAAGATGAACGTTACCAGCAAACAGCCGGTGTGTAATAAGCACACCACTTACAGTGCAAACACTTCATAGGGCGCAACATAATACATTCGGCTTCCCAGAAAAAGCTACCGCTGGGATAAACAACCTGTTATAGATTGCCTATGGAATTAAACGTTATTAAACTATAAAAATACAAAAATTAGCCGCACCGTTTTATAAGCCGCACGGTTCAAACCTTGAACACAAAAAGTAAGGCTCCACTCCTCCAAAATGTGCTAGCTTGATGCTAATTTACATTGGATTTGCCATTGACGGGCTACAATTAGCATTAGCAATTTTACATGGCGACTTCAACACCTCCGAATTTAGCAATGAAAACTACAACCAAGATGAACGTTACCAGCAAACAGCCGGTGTGTAATAAGCACACCACTTACAGTGCAAACACTTCATAGGGCGCAACATAACACATTCGGCTTCCCGGAAAAAGCTACCGCCGGGATAAACAACCTGCTATAGATTGCCTATGGAATTAAACGTTATTAAACTATAGAAATACAAAAATTAGCCGCACCGTTTTATAAGCCGCACGGTTCAAACCTTGAACACAAAAAGTAAGGCTCCACTCCTCCAAAATGTGCTAGCTTGATGCTAATTTACATTGGATTTGCCATTGACGGGCTACTAGTAGCATTAGTAATTTTACATGGCGACTTCAATACCTCCAAATTCAGCAATTAAAACTACAACCAAGATGAACATTACCAGCAAACAGCTGGTGTGTAATAAGCACAACACTTACAGTGCAAACACTTCATAGGGCGCAACATAATACATTCGGCTTCCCGGAAAAAGCTACCGCCGGGATAAACAACCTGCTATAGATTGCCTATGGAATTAAACGTTATTAAACTATAAAAATACAAAAATTAGCCACAGGGTGCAAACCTTGAACATAAAAAGTAAGGCTCAACTCCTCCAAAATGTGCTAGCTTGATGCTAATTTACATTGGATTTGCCATAGACGGGCTACTATTAGCATTAGCAATTTTACATGGCGACTTCAACACCTCCAAATTTAGCAATGAAACCTACAACCAAGATGAACGTTACCAGCAAACAGCTGGTGTGTAATAAGCACAACATGTACAGTACAAACACTTCGCAGGGCGCAACATAATACATTCGGCTTCCCGGAAAAAGCTACCGCCGGGATAAACAACCTGCTATAGATTGCCTATGGAATTAACCGTTATTAAACTATAGAAATACAAAAATTAGCCGCACCGTTTTATAAGCCGCACGGTTCAAACCTTGAACACAAAAAGTAAGGCTCCACTCCTCCAAAATTTGCTAGCTTGATGCTAATTTACATTGGATTTGCCATTGACGGGCTCCAATTAGAATTAGCAATTTTACATGGCGACTTCAACACCTCCGAATTTAGCAATGAAAACTACAACCAAGATGAACGTTACCAGCAAACAGCCGGTGTGTAATAAGCACACCACTTACAGTGCAAACACTTCATAGGGCGCAACATAACACATTCGGCTTCCCGGAAAAAGCTACCGCCGGGATAAACAACCTGCTATAGATTGCCTATGGAATTAAACGTTATTAGACTATAAAAATACAAAAATTAGCCACAGGGTTCAAACCTTGAACATAAAAAGTAAGGCTCCACTCCTCCAAAATGTGCTAGCTTGATGCTAATTTGCATTGGATTTGCCATTGATGGGCTACTATTAGCATTAGCAATTTTACATGGCGACTTCAACATCTACGAATTTAGCAATGAAAACTTCAACCAAGATGAACGTTACAAGCAAACAGCTGCTGCGTAATAAGCACAATATTTACAGTGCAAACACTTCGTAGAGCGCAACATAGCACATTCGGCTTCCCGGAAAAAGCTACCGCCGGGATAAACAACCTGCTATAGATTGCCTATGGAATTAAACGTTATTAAACTATAAAAATACAAAAATTAGCCACAGGGTTCAAACCTTGAACACAAAAAGTAAGGCTCCACTCCTCCAAAATTTGCTAGCTTGATGCTAATTTACATTGGATTTGCCATTGACGGGCTCCAATTAGCATTAGCAATTTTACATGGCGACTTCAACACCTCCGAATTTAGCAATGAAATCTACAACCAAGATGAACGTTACAAGCAAACAGCTGCTGCGTAATAAGCACAATATTTACAGTGCAAACACTTCGTAGAGCGCAACATAGCACATTCGGCTTCCCGGAAAAAGCTACCGCCGGGATAAACAACCTGCTATAGATTGCCTATGGAATTAAACGTTATTAAACTATAGAAATACAAAAATTAGCTGCACCGTTTTATAAGCCGCACGGTTCAAACCTTGAACACAAGAAGTAAGGCTCAACTCCTCCAAAATTTGCTAGCTTGATGCTAATTTACATTGGATTTGCCATTGACGGGCTACAATTAGCATTAGCAATTTTACATGGCGACTTCAACACCTCCAAATTTAGCAATGAAAACTACAACCAAGATGAACGTTACCAGCAAACAGCCGGTGTGTAATAAGCACAATACTTACAGTGCAAACACTTCATAGGGCGCAACATAATACATTCGGCTTCCCGGAAAAAGCTACCGCCGGGATAAACAACCTGCTATAGATTACCTATGGAATTAAACGTTATTAAACTATAAAAATACAAAAATTAGCCACAGGGTTCAAACCTTGAACATAAAAAGTAAGGCTCCACTCCTCCAAAATTTGCTAGCTTGATGCTAATTTACATTGGATTTTCCATTGACGGGCTACTAGTAGCATTAGCAATTTTACATGGCGACTTCAATACTTCCGAATTTAGCAATTAAAACTACAACCAAGATGAACGTTACCAGCAAACAGCCGGTGTGTAATAAGCACAATACTTACAGTGCAAACACTTCATAGGGCGCAACATAACACATTCAAAAATTAGCCACACTGCTTTATAAGCCACAGGGTTCAAACCTTGGGTAATAAGTAGCGGCTTATCGATCAGAATGTGTTAAATAAAACCGTTGCCTTGTTTTTAATGAGCCTTTAGGCCTACTACGCCACTGTTGGTCATTATGGCGGTTGGTGGTTTGAGAACCGCTCGCGTAGACCAACGCTGTTCCTAGTTTTGTCATTCAAGACGTCGTGATGCTCGGCGCCTCTACCAGCTGAGCCAGACCGCTCAGGGCGTATTATTCCAGCTCAGCTGCTTCCTCTCACAAAGTATGTTGTTTCAGGTCCGCTGACTGAGTTCCACGCTAAAACCGGCGAGCGCGCTGCCAAGTCATGACACGGCGCGCACGTCCACAAAAGGCCTCTCTGTTTGGGAACGCACACGCGCACGTACTGTACGCACCCTGCTCTGTTTGAACAGGTGCTGCCAAAACGGCCCGCTTGGGTGTGTGTGTGTGTGTGTGTGTGTGTGTGTTCTTGTATTTCTACCCTTCTTGAGACATCAACAAGGAAAAGTACCTTCCATAAGAGGACCGGAAAAACATTGCATCTAATAGAGAGCCAAACACTAGAGTCCGTGAACATTGCTCCAAAGTCAGGATTATTTTGTTCAATTAATATGCATACACAAGTAAACATTGACAGGTGCAAAGGCAGCAATATATGATAAAAAGTGTAAAACCTTGAAGTGCTCCCCCGCTGGCCAACATATGAAATAACAAGTGTGTGTAAAAACTTGGAGTGCTCCCCTTCTGGTCAACATATGAAATAACAAGTGTGTGTAAGAAATTGAAATGCGCCCCCTTTGGCCAAAATGAATTTAAAAAATAAATAAATATGTATATAGAGTCTGTGAACATTGCTCCAAAGTCAGGATTTTTTTGTTCATTTAATGTGCATACACAAGTAAACATTGACAGGTGCAAAGGCAGCAGTATATGATAAAAAGTGTAAAACCTTGAAGTGCTCCCCCGCTGGCCAACATATGAAATAACAAGTGTGTGTAAAAACTTGGAGTGCTCCCCCTCTGGCCAACATATGAAATAACAAGTGTGTGTAAAAACTTGGAGTGCTCCCCCTCTCGCCAACATATGAAATAACAAGTGTGTGTAAAAACTTGGAGTGCTCCCCCTCTGGCCAACATATGAAATAACAAGTGTGTGTAAAAACTTGAAGTGCTCCCCCACTGGCCAACATATGAAATAACAAGTGTGTGTAAAAACTTGGAGTGCTCCCCCTTTGGTCAACATATGAAATAACAAGTGTGTGTAAGAAATTGAAATGCTCCCCCTCTGGCCAACATATGAAATAACAAGTGTGTGTAAAAACTTGGAGTGCTCCCCTTCTGGTCAACATATGAAATAACAAGTGTGTGTAAGAAATTGAAATGTGCCCCCTTTGGCCAAAATGAATTAAAAAAATAAATAAATATGTATATAGAGTCTGTGAACATTGCTCCAAAGTCAGGATTTTTTTGTTCATTTAATGTGCATACACAAGTAAACATTGACAGGTGCAAAGGCAGCAGTATAAGATAAAATGTGTAAAACCTTGAAGTGCTCCCCTCTGGCCAACATATGAAATAACAAGTTGTGTGTAAAAACTTGAAGTGCTCCCCCGCTGGCCAACATATGAAATAACAAGTGTGTGTAAGAAATTGAAATGCTCCCCCTCTGGCCAAAATACGAAATAACAAGTTAGTGTAAAAACTTGGAGTGCTCCCCCTCTGGTCAACATATGAAATAACAAGTGTGTGTAAAAACTTAAAGTGCTCCCCCTCTGGCCAACATACGAAATAACAAGTGTGTGTAAAAACTTGAAGTGCTCCCCCGCTCGCCAACATATGAAATAACAAGTGTGTGTAAAAACTTGGAGTGCTCCCCCTCTGGCCAACATATGAAATAACAAGTGTGTGTAAAAACTTGAAGTGCTCCCCCACTGGCCAACATATGAAATAACAAGTGTGTGTAAAAACTTGGAGTGCTCCCCCTTTGGTCAACATATGAAATAACAAGTGTGTGTAAGAAATTGAAATGCTCCCCCTCTGGCCAACATATGAAATAACAAGTGTGTGTAAAAACTTGGAGTGCTCCCCCTTTGGTCAACATATGAAATAACAAGTGTGTGTAAGAAATTGAAATGCGCCCCCTTTGGCCAAAATGAATTTAAAAAAATAAATAAATATGTATATAGAGTCTGTGAACATTGCTCCAAAGTCGGGATTTTTTTGTTCATTTAATGTGCATACACAAGTAAACATTGACAGGTGCAAAGGCAGCAGTATATGATAAAAAGTGTAAAACCTTGAAGTGCTCCCCCGCTGGCCAACATATGAAATAACAAGGGTGTGTAAAAACTTGGAGTGCTACCCCGCTGGCCAACATATGAAATAACAAGTGTGTGTAAAAACTTGGAGTGCTCCCCCTCTGGCCAACATATGAAATAACAAGTGTGTGTAAAAACTTGAAGTGCTCCCCCGCTGGCCAACATATGAAATAACAAGTGTGTGTAAAAACTTGGAGTGCTCCCCTTCTGGTCAACATATGAAATAACAAGTGTGTGTAAGAAATTGAAATGCGCCCCCTTCGGCCAAAATGAATTTTAAAAAATATATATATATATATGTATATAGAGTCTGTGAACATTGCTCCAAAGTCAGGATTTATTTGCTCATTTAATGTGCATACACAAGTAAACATTGACAGGTGCAAAGGCAGCAATATATGTTAAAAAGTGTAAAACCTTGAAGTGCTCCCCCGCTGGCCAACATATGAAATAACAAGTGTGTGTAAAAACTTGAAGTGCTCCCCCTTTGGTCAACATATGAAAGAACAAGTGTTTGTAAAAACTTGAAGTGCTACCCCGCTGGCCAACATATGAAATAACAAGTGTGTGTAAAAACTTGAAGTGCTCCCCCTCTGGCCAACATATGAAATAACAAGTGTGTGTAAGAAATTGAAATGCTCCCCCTCTGGCCAACATACGAAATAACAAGTTAGTGTAAAAACTTGGAGTGCTCCCCCTTTGGTCAACATATGAAATAACAAGTGTGTGTAAAAACTTGGAGTGCTCCCCCTCTGGCCAACATATGAAATAACAAGTGTGTGTAAAAACTTGGAGTGCTCCCCCTCTGGTCAACATATGAAATAACAAGTGTGTGTAAAAACTTGGAGTGCTCCCCCTCTGGCCAACATATGAAATAACAAGTGTGTGTAAAAATTTGAAGTGCTCCCCCGCTGGCCAACATATGAAATAACAAGTGTGTGTAAAAACTTGGAGTGCTCCCCATCTGGTCAACATATGAAATAACAAGTGTGTGTAAGAAATTGAAATGCGCCCCCTTTGGACAAAATGGATTTAAAAAATGAATAAATATGTATATAGAGTCTGTGAACATTGCTCCAAAGTCAGGATTTTTTTGTTCATTTAATGTGCATACACAAGTAAACATTGACAGGTGCAAAGGCAGCAATATATGATAAAAAGTGTAAAACCTTGAAGTGCTCCCCCGCTGGCCAACATATGAAATAACAAGTGTGTGTAAAAACTTGGAGTGCTCCCCCTCTGGCCAACATATGAAATAACAAGTGTGTGTAAAAACTTGAAGTGCTCCCCCACTGGCCAACATATGAAATAACAAGTGTGTGTAAAAACTTGGAGTGCTCCCCCTTTGGTCAACATATGAAATAACAAGTGTGTGTAAGAAATTGAAATGCTCCCCCTCTGGCCAACATATGAAATAACAAGTGTGTGTAAAAACTTGGAGTGCTCCCCCTTTGGTCAACATATGAAATAACAAGTGTGTGTAAGAAATTGAAATGCGCCCCCTTTGGCCAAAATGAATTTAAAAAAATAAATAAATATGTATATAGAGTCTGTGAACATTGCTCCAAAGTCGGGATTTTTTTGTTCATTTAATGTGCATACACAAGTAAACATTGACAGGTGCAAAGGCAGCAGTATATGATAAAAAGTGTAAAACCTTGAAGTGCTCCCCCGCTGGCCAACATATGAAATAACAAGGGTGTGTAAAAACTTGGAGTGCTACCCCGCTGGCCAACATATGAAATAACAAGTGTGTGTAAAAACTTGGACTGCTCCCCCTCTGGCCAACATATGAAATAACAAGTGTGTGTAAAAACTTGGAGTGCTCCCCCTCTGGCCAACATATGAAATAACAAGTGTGTGTAAAAACTTGAAGTGCTCCCCCGCTGGCCAACATATGAAATAACAAGTGTGTGTAAAAACTTGGAGTGCTCCCCTTCTGGTCAACATATGAAATAACAAGTGTGTGTAAGAAATTGAAATGCGCCCCCTTCGGCCAAAATGAATTTTAAAAAATATATATATATATATGTATATAGAGTCTGTGAACATTGCTCCAAAGTCAGGATTTATTTGCTCATTTAATGTGCATACACAAGTAAACATTGACAGGTGCAAAGGCAGCAATATATGTTAAAAAGTGTAAAACCTTGAAGTGCTCCCCCGCTGGCCAACATATGAAATAACAAGTGTGTGTAAAAACTTGAAGTGCTCCCCCTTTGGTCAACATATGAAAGAACAAGTGTTTGTAAAAACTTGAAGTGCTACCCCGCTGGCCAACTAATGAAATAACAAGTGTGTGTAAAAACTTGAAGTGCTCCCCCTCTGGCCAACATATGAAATAACAAGTGTGTGTAAGAAATTGAAATGCTCCCCCTCTGGCCAACATACGAAATAACAAGTTAGTGTAAAAACTTGGAGTGCTCCCCCTTTGGTCAACATATGAAATAACAAGTGTGTGTAAAAACTTGGAGTGCTCCCCCTCTGGCCAACATATGAAATAACAAGTGTGTGTAAAAACTTGGAGTGCTCCCCCTCTGGTCAACATATGAAATAACAAGTGTGTGTAAAAACTTGGAGTGCTCCCCCTCTGGCCAACATATGAAATAACAAGTGTGTGTAAAAACTTGAAGTGCTCCCCCGCTGGCCAACATATGAAATAACAAGTGTGTGTAAAAACTTGGAGTGCTCCCCATCTGGTCAACATATGAAATAACAAGTGTGTGTAAGAAATTGAAATGCGCCCCCTTTGGCCAAAATGGATTTAAAAAATGAATAAATATGTATATAGAGTCTGTGAACATTGCTCCAAAGTCAGGATTTTTTTGTTCATTTAATGTGCATACACAAGTAAACATTGACAGGTGCAAAGGCAGCAATATATGATAAAAAGTGTAAAACCTTGAAGTGCTCCCCCGCTGGCCAACATATGAAATAACAAGTGTGTGTAAAAACTTGGAGTGCTCCCCCTCTGGCCAACATATGAAATAACAAGTGTGTGTAAAAACTTGAAGTGCTCCCCCACTGGCCAACATATGAAATAACAAGTGTGTGTAAAAACTTGGAGTGCTCCCCCTTTGGTCAACATATGAAATAACAAGTGTGTGTAAGAAATTGAAATGCTCCCCCTCTGGCCAACATATGAAATAACAAGTGTGTGTAAAAACTTGGAGTGCTCCCCCTTTGGTCAACATATGAAATAACAAGTGTGTGTAAGAAATTGAAATGCGCCCCCTTTGGCCAAAATGAATTTAAAAAAATAAATAAATATGTATATAGAGTCTGTGAACATTGCTCCAAAGTCGGGATTTTTTTGTTCATTTAATGTGCATACACAAGTAAACATTGACAGGTGCAAAGGCAGCAGTATATGATAAAAAGTGTAAAACCTTGAAGTGCTCCCCCGCTGGCCAACATATGAAATAACAAGGGTGTGTAAAAACTTGGAGTGCTACCCCGCTGGCCAACATATGAAATAACAAGTGTGTGTAAAAACTTGGAGTGCTCCCCCTCTGGCCAACATATGAAATAACAAGTGTGTGTAAAAACTTGGAGTGCTCCCCCTCTGGCCAACATATGAAATAACAAGTGTGTGTAAAAACTTGAAGTGCTCCCCCGCTGGCCAACATATGAAATAACAAGTGTGTGTAAAAACTTGGAGTGCTCCCCTTCTGGTCAACATATGAAATAACAAGTGTGTGTAAGAAATTGAAATGCGCCCCCTTCGGCCAAAATGAATTTTAAAAAAAATATATATATATATGTATATAGAGTCTGTGAACATTGCTCCAAAGTCAGGATTTATTTGCTCATTTAATGTGCATACACAAGTAAACATTGACAGGTGCAAAGGCAGCAATATATGTTAAAAAGTGTAAAACCTTGAAGTGCTCCCCCGCTGGCCAACATATGAAATAACAAGTGTGTGTAAAAACTTGAAGTGCTCCCCCTTTGGTCAACATATGAAAGAAAAAGTGTTTGTAAAAACTTGAAGTGCTACCCCGCTGGCCAACATATGAAATAACAAGTGTGTGTAAAAACTTGAAGTGCTCCCCCTCTGGCCAACATATGAAATAACAAGTGTGTGTAAGAAATTGAAATGCTCCCCCTCTGGCCAACATACGAAATAACAAGTTAGTGTAAAAACTTGGAGTGCTCCCCCTTTGGTCAACATATGAAATAACAAGTGTGTGTAAAAACTTGGAGTGCTCCCCCTCTGGCCAACATATGAAATAACAAGTGTGTGTAAAAACTTGGAGTGCTCCCCCTCTGGTCAACATATGAAATAACAAGTGTGTGTAAAAACTTGGAGTGCTCCCCCTCTGGCCAACATATGAAATAACAAGTGTGTGTAAAAACTTGAAGTGCTCCCCCGCTGGCCAACATATGAAATAACAAGTGTGTGTAAAAACTTGGAGTGCTCCCCATCTGGTCAACATATGAAATAACAAGTGTGTGTAAGAAATTGAAATGCGCCCCCTTTGGCCAAAATGGATTTAAAAAATGAATAAATATGTATATAGAGTCTGTGAACATTGCTCCAAAGTCAGGATTTTTTTGTTCATTTAATGTGCATACACAAGTAAACATTGACAGGTGCAAAGGCAGCAATATATGATAAAAAGTGTAAAACCTTGAAGTGCTCCCCCGCTGGCCAACATATGAAATAACAAGTGTGTGTAAAAACTTGAAGTGCTCCCCCTCAGGCCAACATACGAAATAACAAGGGTGTGTAAAAACTTGAAGTGCTCCCCTGTTGGCCAACATATGAAATAACAAGTGTGTGTAAAAACTTGAAGTGCTCCCCCTCTGGCCAACATATGAAATAACAAGTGTGTGTAAAAACTTGAAGTGCTCCCCTGCTGGCCAACATATGAAATAACAAGTGTGTGTAAAAACTTGAAGTGCTCCCCCTTTGGTCAACATATGAAAGAACAAGTGTTTGTAAAAACTTGAAGTGCTACCCCGCTGGCCAACATATGAAATAACAAGTGTGTGTAAAAACTTGAAGTGCTCCCCCTCTGGCCAACATATGAAATAACAAGTGTGTGTAAGAAATTGAAATGCTCCCCCTCTGGCCAACATACGAAATAACAAGTTAGTGTAAAAACTTGGAGTGCTCCCCCTTTGGTCAACATATGAAATAACAAGTGTGTGTAAAAACTTGGAGTCCTCCCCCTCTGGCCAAAATATGAAATAACAAGTGTGTGTAAAAACTTGGAGTGCTCCCCCTCTGGTCAACATATGAAATAACAAGTGTGTGTAAAAACTTGGAGTGCTCCCCCTTTGGTCAACATATGAAATAACAAGTGTGTGTAAAAACTTGGAGTGCTCCCCCTCTGGCCAACATATGAAATAACAAGTGTGTGTAAAAACTTGGAGTGCTCCCCTTCTGGTCAACATGAAATAACAAGTGTGTGTAAGAAATTGAAATGCGCCCCCTTTGGCCAAAATGAATTTAAAAAATAGATAAATATGTATATAGAGTCTGTGAACATTGTTCCAAAGTCAGGATTTTTTTGTTCATTTAATGTGCATACACAAGTAAACATTGACAGGTGCAAAGGCAGCAATATATGATAAAAAGTGTAAAATTTTGAAGTGCTCCCCCGCTGGCCAACATATGAAATAACAAGTGTGTGTAAAAACTTGGAGTGCTCCCCCGCTGGCCAACAAATGAAATAACAAGTGTGTGTAAAAACTTGGAGTGCTCCCCCGCTGGCCAACATATGAAATAACAAGTGTGTGTAAAAACTTGAAGTGCTCCCCCGCTGGCCAACATACGAAATAACAAGGGTGTGTAAAAACTTGAAGTGCTCCCCTGTTGGCCAACATATGAAATAACAAGTGTGTGTAAAAACTTGGAGTGCTCCCCCTCTGGCCAACATATGAAATAACAAGTGTGTGTAAGAAATTGAATTGAATACAAAAATTTAAAAAATATGTATTTAGAAATATACTGTAATAACTTGAAGTAAATAATGAAGATTAAAAACCAATTAAAAACTA
>NC_084743.1:57874966-57887466 GCF_033978785.1 Entelurus aequoreus | reverse complement strand
GAAAACTTTTATAAATGGCAAACACAAAATTTAAATAGGAATATTTGATGTGAAGTCATTTCAGACTTGAATACGTCACTAATTCATAACATTGATTTTTGATTCATTATTATTTTTGATGCATGGCAGCTTTGTGTAAATAGTGTCAACATTGCAACTTTTTCTCATTACAGTTCACCTATTTGCTCTTTTATTCCACATTTTTATGTTTTTATTTTATTTTAATTTTTTTTATAGTATTTTCAGAATGCGCCACGGGCCGTTAACACGTGAGCTGCGGGCCGCAAATGGTCCCCGAGCCGCACTTTAGACACCACTGCTTTAGAACAATATTGGTACCATCCATCCATTTCCTACCGCTTGTCCCGACCAGCCACAATATACAAGATATTGAACAAAGTATGGATTTGATCTGCACTACATTGTGTACATGTTGAAAAACACTTTTAATGGTAAATTGTCGCCGATTAAGTGAAAGTGATGATGGCGATACCTTATATCAATGTCGATTTTTATACATATTTTTAATTCCTCTGAGCACTTTCAATGCGGCCTGACTTTCTGTGTGAGGGGGCGTGGCCTCGCTGAATTTTTTAGACTTTAATTGCAGTACCGCCATCTGGGTCATATTTCTTTTCTAGTATTTTCAGGTTCCACGGTTTATGCTCAAGGTAATTGCAGTAAATTACACGCCATTGTGCAGTTGTCCTGACTGTTGTGTTCCTTTGTGTGTGTGTGCGTGTGTGGGTGTGTAAACAACACCCACACATACACACACACACACGTAATCTATCCACCATGTGTCCTACGCCTTGCAAACTGGGGATTTGTTGCCTTGCTCAAGGGGAAATTTTTTTTTAGTTTTTTTTTTTAAATTTAATACATTTATTTAGTGTAGGAATGTAAAGATACAATTTTTAAATGAAATCACATAAAAAGTACAAAAAACAAATTAAAAAGGTAGAAATAAATGAGAAAAATTAAACACTGATTTTTAAAAAAACGTATTTGTTATTTTTTAAAACAAATCACATTAAAAGAGTCAAAATAAATCAGAAAAATTCAACACTTTTTGCTAAAAAAAAGTTACTTTTGATTTTAAATACATTTAAAATAAAAATGTTATTTACAATGTAGATGTATATTTGATGTATAGAAATATTTTATTTTTTGAATAAAATGTAATGTATTTTTAATTTTTTTTTAAAATGTAATACATTGATTTAGTGTAGGAATGTAAAGATACAATTTTTATATGAAATCACATCAAAAGTACAAAAAAACTAATTAAAAATGTAAAAATAAATGAGAAAAATGAAACACTGATTTTAAAAAAATTTAATTGTTATTTTTTTAAACAAATCACATTAAAAAAGTGTAAATAAATCAGAAAAATTCAACACTTTTTGCTAAAAAAAAGTTACTTTTGATTTTAAATACATTTAAAATAAAAATGTTATTTACAATGTAGATGTATATTTGATGTATAGAAATATTTTATTTTTTAAATAAAATGTAATGTATTTTTTATTTTTTTTAAAAATGTAATACATTGATTTAGTGTAGGAATGTAAAGATACAAGTTTTATATGAAATCACATCAAAAGTACAAAAAACTAATTAAAAATGTAAAAATAAATGAGAAAAATTAAACACTGATTTAAAAAAAATGTAATTGTTATTTTTTTAAACAAATTACATTAAAAAAGTGTAAATAAATCAGAAAAATGTTACACTTTTTAAAAAAAAAAGTTACTTTTCATTTTAAATACATTTAAAATAAAAATTGTATTTACAATGTAGATGCATATTTGATGTATAGAAATATTTTATTTTTTAAATAAGTTTTAATGTATTTTTTATTTATTTTTTAATTTAATACATTGATTTAGTGTAGGAATGTAAAGATACAATTTTTATATGAAATCACATAAAAAGTACACAAACAAATTAAAAATGTAAAAATAAATGAGAAAAATTCAACACTGATTTTACAAAAATTTTATTGTTATTTTTAAAACAAATCATATTAAAAAAGTGTAAATAAATCAGAAAAATTCAACACTTTTTGATAAAAAAGTTACTTTTGATTTTAAAGACATTTAAAATAAAAATTGTATTTACAATGTAGATGTATATTTGATGTATACAAATATTTCATTTTTTAAATAAGTTTTAATGTATTTTTTATTTTTGAAAATAATGAATACATTGATTTAGTGTAGGAATGTAAAGATACAATTTTTATATGAAATCACATAAAAGTACAAAAAACAAATTAAAAAAGTAAAAAATAAATGAGAAAAATTAAACACTTTGATTTAATAATAAAAATTGTAATTGTTATTTTTTTAAACAAATCACAGTAAAGTCAAAATAAATATTCAACACTTTGTGAGAAAAATTCAACACTTTTGAATTAAATTATTTTTTTCTTTCAAATTTTAAATAAGAATTAAAATGTACTTTTAATGTAAAAAATTGAAATAAATTGACTTAGTGTTGGAATGTAAATATGTGTTCTTTACATCACATAAAATAAATTGTAACGATATGGTAAGACTACCCATTAAAAAAAGAAAGATTCAAAACTTATTACAAAAATATAAAATACTTTTTCAAGAAATCACAATGAAAAAGTAAAATTAAACGAGAAAAATTCAACAGTTTTTTAAATTTTTTTTTTTTTATTTCTTTATTTTTTTTATTAATGAATGTATTAATAAATCCGACAAAACAATACACAACAATACCATAACAATGCGATCTAATTCCAAAACCAAACCCGACCCAGCAACATTCAGGGGGAACTTGAAAATACTTCTAAGCTTATTGACATTTTCTTACGACTATATTGCCAAAAGTATTCGGCCACCTGCCCTTACTCACATATGAACTTGAAGTGCCATCCCATGGAATTGTCCAAAATGTTTTTGTATCCTGGAGCATTCAAAGTTCCTTTCACTGGAACTAAGGGGCCGAGCCAAACCCCTGAAAAACCAATCCCACACCATAATTCCTCCTCCACCAAATTTTGCTTAGAGTGACGAATGAAGAATCCATTCGAGTAGAAACGCTATGGACGGCTTGAAGAACGGCACTTGTACGTCTTGTAACGAGTAACTATAATTAATTCCTTTTTTGAACAGTCCTTTTCAGAACGCCGCACTAAACAAACCGCCCGGGTCAAGACGTGACGGGTAAATCCGAAATAAAACATTTGGGGATTGCAACACGCCATATTCGAACGTTACATGTGGCGGGGTGCATACGTTGTGATGCACGTAGAGGTGCGCTTTGAGGAAGTGGCTTTTGTCGGCACCAACCACCGCAAGAAAGAGGAAACTGATGACGTGGGAAAGTTGTTTGGGCTTGGCGGTCAAACAATCTGTCAACAGGCCAGATAAACATCAGGGGGGGTTTTATGCCGCTCCTTCTATGCTATCGACTAGAGCGGCGAAATGAAGCCTTATCTTTAAGTGTGCTTCTTTTTTTTTTTTTACAGCGAATGTTTGCACTGCACCAACTGAAGTGGCGCTAAGGAGGCTGAGGATTGGATCAGCTAATAAAAAATATTGTTTGCAGAGCATTTGACATACAAGATGAGTGTGAACATTATTATTAACCCCACAGAATAGGATGAATAATGTTGGTAACAAAGGCAAACACTGTTTAGAATGGTGCCTTCTAAGGAGTGGAAAAAACTGCTAGTAAGAGGCGGCTAACAAGGCAGTTAATATGTGGATTCGGACTCAGCCTGTAAAAACCTTGAACAGAGTGTTATATACATGCTGTGACTATATACTGTATGTAGTATAAATATTTACAGAATTTTGCTCATGACAAATTTTGGAGGTGTTGAAGTTGCCATGTAAAATTGCTAATGCTAACAGTTCCCCGTCTATGGCAAATCCGGTCGTACGTTAGCATTAGACTAGGACAGTTTTTCTACAAAATGTTTACACCCTAAGTATTGTTCTTGCTACTCACCAGCTGTTTGATTGTAGTGTTCAAGACAAATTTTGGAGGTGTTGAAATTGCCATGTAAAATTGCTAATGCTAACAGTAGCCCGTCTATGGCAAATCCGGTCGTACGTTAGCATTAGGCTAGCACAGTTTTTCTGCAAAATGTTTATACCCTAAGTATTGTTCTTGCTACTCACCAGCTGTTTAATTGTAGTGTTCACGACGAATTTTGGAGGTGTTGAAATTGCCATGTAAAATTGCTAATGCGAACAGTAGCCCGTCTATGGCAAATCCGGCGTGAGTCAACATTAGGCTAGCACAGTTTTTCTACAAAATGTTTATACCCTAAGTATTGTTCTTGCTACTCACCAGCTGTTTGATTGTAGTGTTCACGACGAATTTTGGAGGTGTTGAAATTGCCATGTAAAATAGCGCGTCTATGGCAAATCCGGTCGTACGTTAGCATTAGGCTAGCACAGTTTTTCTAAAAAATGTTTATACCCTAAGTATTGTTCTTGCTACTCACCAGCTGTTTGATCGTAGTGTTCACGACGAATTTTGGAGGTGTTGAAATTGCCATGTAAAATAGCTAATGCTAACAGTAGCCCGTCTATGGCAAATCCGGTCGTACGTTAGCATTAGGCTAGCACAGTTTTTCTACAAAATGTTTATACCCTAAGTAGTGTTCTTGCTACTCACCAGCTGTTTGATTGTAGTGTTCACGACGAATTTTGGAGGTGTTGAAATTGCCATGTAAAATTGCTAATGCTAAAAGTAGCCCGTCAATGGCAAATCCGGCGTGAGTTAGCATTAGCCTAGCACAGTTATTCTACAAAATGTTTATACCCTAAGTAGTGTTCTTGCTACTCACCAGCTGTTTGATTGTAGTGTTCACGACGAATTTTGGAGGTGTTGAAATTGCCATGTAAAATTGCTAATGCTAACAGTTGTCCTTCTATGGCAAATCCGGCGTATGTTAGCATTAGGCTAGCACAGTTTTTCTACAAAATGTTTATACCCTAAGTAGTGTTCTTGCTACTCACCAGCTGTTTGATTGTAGTGTTCACGACGAATTTTGGAGGTGTTGAAATTGCCATGTAAAATTGCTAATGCGAACAGTATCCCGTCTATGGAAAATCCGGCGTGAGTTAGCATTAGGCTAGCACAGTTATTCTACAAAATGTTTATACCCTAAGTATTGTTCTTGCTACTCACCAGCTGTTTGATTGTAGTGTTCACGACGAATTTTGGAGGTGTTGAAATTGCCATGTAAAATTGCTAATGCTAACAGTAGCCCGTCTATGGCAAATCCGGTCATACGTTAGCATTAGGCTAGCACAGTTTTTCTACAAAATGTTTATACCCTAAGTATTGTTCTTGCTACTCACCAGCTGTTTGATTGTAGTGTTCACAACGAATTTTGGAGGTGTTGAAATTGCCATGTAATATAGCTAATGCTAACAGTAGCCCGTCTATGGCAAATCTGGCGTGAGTTAGCATTAGGCTAGCACAGTTATTCTACAAAATGTTTATACCCTAAGTAGTGTTCTTGCTACTCACCAGCTGTTTGATTGTAGTGTTCAAGACAAATTTTGGAGGTGTTGAAATTGCCATGTAAAATTGCTAATGCTAACAGTAGCCCGTCTATGGCAAATCCGGTCGTACGTTAGCATTAGGCTAGCACAGTTTTTCTGCAAAATGTTTATACCCTAAGTATTGTTCTTGCTACTCACCAGCTGTTTAATTGTAGTGTTCACGACGAATTTTGGAGGTGTTGAAATTGCCATGTAAAATTGCTAATGCGAACAGTAGCCCGTCTATGGCAAATCCGGCGTGAGTCAACATTAGGCTAGCACAGTTTTTCTACAAAATGTTTATACCCTAAGTATTGTTCTTGCTACTCACCAGCTGTTTGATTGTAGTGTTCACGACGAATTTTGGAGGTGTTGAAATTGCCATGTAAAATAGCGCGTCTATGGCAAATCCGGTCGTACGTTAGCATTAGGCTAGCACAGTTTTTCTAAAAAATGTTTATACCCTAAGTATTGTTCTTGCTACTCACCAGCTGTTTGATCGTAGTGTTCACGACGAATTTTGGAGGTGTTGAAATTGCCATGTAAAATAGCTAATGCTAACAGTAGCCCGTCTATGGCAAATCCGGTCGTACGTTAGCATTAGGCTAGCACAGTTTTTCTACAAAATGTTTATACCCTAAGTAGTGTTCTTGCTACTCACCAGCTGTTTGATTGTAGTGTTCACGACGAATTTTGGAGGTGTTGAAATTGCCATGTAAAATTGCTAATGCTAAAAGTAGCCCGTCAATGGCAAATCCGGCGTGAGTTAGCATTAGCCTAGCACAGTTATTCTACAAAATGTTTATACCCTAAGTAGTGTTCTTGCTACTCACCAGCTGTTTGATTGTAGTGTTCACGACGAATTTTGGAGGTGTTGAAATTGCCATGTAAAATTGCTAATGCTAACAGTTGTCCTTCTATGGCAAATCCGGCGTATGTTAGCATTAGGCTAGCACAGTTTTTCTACAAAATGTTTATACCCTAAGTAGTGTTCTTGCTACTCACCAGCTGTTTGATTGTAGTGTTCACGACGAATTTTGGAGGTGTTGAAATTGCCATGTAAAATTGCTAATGCGAACAGTATCCCGTCTATGGAAAATCCGGCGTGAGTTAGCATTAGGCTAGCACAGTTATTCTACAAAATGTTTATACCCTAAGTATTGTTCTTGCTACTCACCAGCTGTTTGATTGTAGTGTTCACGACGAATTTTGGAGGTGTTGAAATTGCCATGTAAAATTGCTAATGCTAACAGTAGCCCGTCTATGGCAAATCCGGTCATACGTTAGCATTAGGCTAGCACAGTTTTTCTACAAAATGTTTATACCCTAAGTATTGTTCTTGCTACTCACCAGCTGTTTGATTGTAGTGTTCACAACGAATTTTGGAGGTGTTGAAATTGCCATGTAATATAGCTAATGCTAACAGTAGCCCGTCTATGGCAAATCTGGCGTGAGTTAGCATTAGGCTAGCACAGTTTTTCTACAAAATGTTTATACCCTAAGTAGTGTTCTTGCTACTCACCAGCTGTTTGATTGTAGTGTTCACGACAAATTTTGGAGGTGTTGAAATTGCCATGTAAAATTGCTAATGCTAACAGTAGCCCGTCTATGGCAAATCCGGTCGTACGTTAGCATTAGGCTAGCAGAGTTTTTCTACAAAATGTTTATACCCTAAGTAGTGTTCTTGCTACTCACCAGCTGTTTGATCGTAGTGTTCACGACGAATTTTGGAGGTGTTGAAATTGCCATGTAAAATAGCTAATGCTAACAGTAGCCCGTCTATGGCAAATCCGGCGTGAGTTAGCATTAGGCTAGCACAGTTATTCTACAAAATGTTTATACCCTAAGTAGTGTTCTTGCTACTCACCAGCTGTTTGATTGTAGTGTTCACTACGAATTTTGGAGGTGTTGAAATTGCCATGTAAAATTGCTAATGCTAACAGTAGCCCGTCTATGGCAAATCGGGGTACGTTAGCATTAGGCTAGCACAGTTTTTCTACAAAATGTTTATACCCTAAGTAGTGTTCTTGCTACTCACCAGCTGTTTGATTGTAGTGTTCACGACGAATTTTGGAGGTGTTGAAATTGCCACGTAAAATAGCTAATGCTAACAGTAGCCCATCTATGGCAAATCCGGTCGTACGTTAGCATTAGGCTAGCACAGTTTTTCTACAAAATGTTTATACCCTAAGTAGTGTTCTTGCTACTCACCAGCTGTTTGATTGTAGTGTTCACGACGAATTTTGGAGGTGTTGAAATTGCCATGTAAAATTGCTAATGCGAACAGTATCCCGTCTATGGAAAATCCGGCGTGAGTTAGCATTAGGCTAGCACAGTTTTTCTACAAAATGTTTATACCCTAAGTAGTGTTCTTGCTACTCACCAGCTGTTTGATTGTAGTGTTCACGACGAATTTTGGAGGTGTTGAAATTGCCATGTAAAATTGCTAATTCTAACAGTAGCCCGTCTATGGAAAATCCGGCGTATGCTAGCATTAGGCTAGCACAGTTATTCTACAAAATGTTTATACCCTAAGTAGTGTTCTTGCTACTCACCAGCTGTTTGATTGTAGTGTTCACGACGAATTTTGGAGGTGTTGAAATTGCCATGTAAAATTGCTAATGCGAACAGTAGCCCGTCTATGGAAAATCCGGCGTACATTAGCATCAGGCTAGCACAGTTTTTCTGCAAAATGTTTACACCCTAAGTATTGTTCTTGCTACTCGCCAGCTGTTTGATTGTAGTGTTCACGACGAATTTTGGAGGTGTTGAAATTGCCATGTAAAATTGCTAATGCTAACAGTAGCCCGTCTATGGCAAATCCGGCGTACGTTAGCATTAGGCTAGCACAGTTTTTCTGCAAAATGTTTACACCCTAAGTATTGTTCTTGCTACTCGCCAGCTGTTTGATTGTAGTGTTCACGACGAATTTTGGAGGTGTTGAAATTGCCATGTAAAATAGCACGTCTATGGCAAATCCGGCGTACGTTAGCATTAGGCTAGCACAGTTTTTCAAGAAAATGTTTATACCCTAAGTTTTGTTCTTGCTACTCACCAGCTGTTTGATTGTAGTGTTCACGACGAATTTTGGAGGTGTTGAAATTGCCATGTAAAATTGCTAATGCTAACAGTTGCCCGTCTATGGCAAATCTGGTCGTACGTTAGCATTAGGCTAGCACAGTTTTTCTACAAAATGTTTATACCCTAAGTATTGTTCTTGCTACTCACCAGCTGTTTGATTGTAGTGTTCACGACGAATTGTGGAGGTGTTGAAATTGCCATGAAAAATTGCTTATGCTAACAGTAGCCCGTCTATGGCAAATCCGGTCGTACGTTAGCATTAGGCTAGCACAGTTATTCTACAAAATATTTATACCCTAAGTAGTGTTCTTGCTACTCACCAGCTGTTTGATTGTAGTGTTCACGACGAATTGTGGAGGTGTTGAAATTGCCATATAAAATAGCTAATGCTAACAGTAGCCCGTCTATGGCTAATCCGGTCGTACGTTAGCATTAGGCTAGCACAGTTTTTCTACAAAACGTTTACACCCTAAGTATTGTTCTTGCTACTCACCAGCTGTTTGATTGTAGTGTTCATGACGAATTTTGGAGGTGTTGAAATTGGCAAATCCGGCGTCAGTTAGCATTAGGCTAGCACAGTTATCCTACAAAATGTTTATACCCTAAGTAGTGTTATTGCTACTCACCAGCTGCTTGATTGTAGTGTTCACGACGAATTTTGGAGGTGTTGAAATTGCCATGTAAAATTGCTAATGCTAACAGTAGCCCGTCTATGAAAAATCCGGTGTAAGCTAGCATTAGGCTAGCACAGTTTTTCTACAAAATGTTTATACCCTAAGTATTGTTCTTGCTACTCACCAGCTGTTTGATTGTAGTGTTCACGACGAATTTTGGCGGTGTTGAAATTGCTAATGCTAACAGTTCCCCGTCTATGGCAAATCTGGTCGTACGTTAGCATTAGGCTAGTACAGTTTTTCTACAAAATGTTTATACCCTAAGTATTGTTCTTGCTACTCACCAGCTGTTTGATCGTAGTGCTCACGACGAATTTTGGAGGTGTTGAAATTGCCATGTAAAATTGCTAATGCTAACAGTAGCCCGTCTATGGCAAATCCTCATTACCTGCCCTGTTAGTTGCCTCTTACTAGCAGTTTTTCACTATTTAGAACGCACCAAAAAGGGATAGAAAGGTGCGCTAAGTATGTTGGACGATGGGCTAAAACGTCGCTATCAAAGTATAAAAAATGTTCCCACAAATAACAGCGAAAGACGCCAAGTTGGTGACACACGGGCCAGACGATGAGGTGGCGAGCGCGCAGCTGCTTTATAAAGACACTTGAGATTAATTCAACGTTGCCTGGCAACCGGCGACTAAATGTTAGTAGAAGCCGTCATTTCTTGCGGGGCTCCACATTCATCAATATCTCCCTGATCAAACAGGGATCAATATTATGAAGGGTTGCCTGGATACCGCTGGATGAGAGCCGTGTGGGAACAAACAGACTGGGGATTGTCATATTAACTTATCTGTTCCTACCAAGACATATTCTTGCAAAGAAGTAGCCGGAGACGCGTCGCGCGCCGGGCTGGCGGGGGCGCACAAGACGGGACAAAGCGGTGAATCCCGACAGAAAGTCCACTGGCAAACCTCACGGCCCGCTAAGGTCCGGATAAGAAACCGAGTCTGAGGGACACGTGCAATAAAGTAGCGTCATCCCTCGTTTATCGCGGATAATTGGTTCCAGGCCCGACTGAGGTAAACGCAGAGTAGGATTGTTATTAACCAGTCAAACATTTTCATAGTTAGAGCATTAATACTAAAACTTACATTTATGGCGGACGGCGTGGCGAAGTTGGTAGAGTGGCCGTGCCAGCAATCGGAGGGTTGCTGGTTACGGGGGTTCAATCCCCACCTTCTACCATCCTAGTCACGTCCGTTGTGCCCTTGGAATAAGAATAAGCCATTTATTTAAAATATCCACACAAACATCAAAACATATTTGGACTGTGTTTTTAAAATGACTTTATTGCAATAGATTCACCAAAAAATATCAATATGTTGTCCGGTAACGTTGTCATTTTTAAGGAACAAACAATAATTACAGTGAATGTCATATAAAATCAATTTAAATTATACAATTATTAATAGGTTATTGTTTTTTAAAATAAGTACAGAAATGTTTTAATTGATTATTGGTAGTACAAAAAAAGATGGATGAGATAATCCACTCCTTTCGACTCTCATGCATAGCCAGAGAAAAATCATACTTATACTAATTTGTACAGCATATTATACTCAGTATTGTATCATTTTAATACAGATGGCGTGCTTACCTATGCTTAGCTTATCATATATATACACAAACACACACACACACTAATATATACATATAGACATATATATAGACATATATATATATATACATATATATATATGTATATACACATACATATATACACACACAAATACACACATACATATATAGATATATGTATGTATACAGTATACATATACATATACATATATAGTATCGCAACATTTATTTAAAAAAATTATAGATATAATTTAAAAATGCAACCATCCATCCATTTTTTACCGAAGTAAAAAAATATTTCATATTGATTTAATTACAAAATTAATGTATTCTAGTATTTTTATTTATTTTAATTAATTTGCAAATTACATTTTTAGCGCGAGAAAGAAAACACTTAAGGAGTGGATCTCTGCCTGTATATACATACATATATACATACATATATATAGTGTCACAAAATGTATTTCAAAAAAATTTAAAAATATATATATATAATTTTAAAATCAATGAATACAAAAATACTCAATATTAATTTTATTAAAAAATATATATATTATAGTATCATTCATTTTTGAATACATTTTCAAATTAAATTTTATAGCTGGAGAAAGAGAGAGCACTTAAGGAGTGGATCTCTGCCTGTATATATATACATATATACATAAATACATACATATATATGTATACATATATATATATATATATATATATATATATATATATATATATATATATATATATATATATATATATATATATATATATATATATATATATATATATATATATGTATATATATATATATATATATATATATATATATATATATATATATATATATATATATATATATATATATATATATGTATATATATATATATATATATATATATATGTATATATATATATATATATACATATATATATATATGTATACATATATATACTGTATGTATATATACATATATATATATACATATATATATACACATATATAGTGTCGCAAAATGTATATTAAAAAAATATATAATTTTAAAATCAATTAATTAAAAAAATATATAATTTTAAAATCAATTAATTAAAAAAAATATAATTTTAAAATCAATTAATTAAAAAATACTCAATATTAATGTAATAAAATTAGATCTCTGCCTGTACATACATACATATATACATACATATATACATAAATACATACATATATATATATATATATATATATATATATATATATATATATATATATATATATATATATATATATATATATATATATATATATATATATATATATATATATATATATATATATATATATATATATATATATATATATATATATATATATATATATATATATATAGGGACGGCGTGGCGAAGTTGGTAGAGTGGCCGTGCCAGCAATCGGAGGGTTGCTGGTTACTGGGGCTCAATTCCCACCTTCTACCATCCTAGTCGTGTCCTTTGGCAAGACACTTCACCCTTGCTCCTGATGGCTGCTGGTTAGCGCCTTGCATGGCAGCTCCCGCCATCAGTGTGTGAATGGGTGAATGTGGAAATAGTGTCAAAGCGCTTTGAGTACCTTGAAGGTAGAAAAGCGCTATACAAGTATAACCCATTTATT
>NC_084743.1:57867466-57869966 GCF_033978785.1 Entelurus aequoreus | reverse complement strand
AACACACTACAGGACTGCTTGTATCGCACACAATATCACACACAAGTAAACACACTAAAGGGCTGCTTGTATCGCACATGATATCACACACAAGTAAACACACTACAGGACTGCTCGTATCGTATATGATATCACGCACAAGTAGACACACTGCAGAACTGCTTGTATCTTAGATGATATCACACACGAGTAAACACACTACAGGACCGCTTGTATCGCACATGAGATCACACACAAGTAAACACACTACAGGACTGCTCGTATTGCACATGATATCACACCCAAGTAAACACACCACAGGACTGCTTGTATCGCACATGATATCACACACAAGTAAACACACTACAGGACTGCTTGTATCGCACATGATATCACACACAAGTAAATACACTACAGGACTGCTCGTATTGCACATGATATCACACACAAGTAAACACACCACAGGGCTGCTTGTATCGCACATGATATCACACACAAGTAAACACACTACAGGACTGCTTGTATCGCACATGATATCACACACAAGTAAACACACTACAGGACTGCTCGTATTGCACATGATATCACACACAAATAAACACACTACAGGACTGCTCGTATCGTACATGATATCACGCACAAGTAGACACACTGCAGAACTGCTTGTATCTTAGATGATATCACACATGAGTAAACACACTACAGGACCGCTTGTATCGCACATGATATCACACACAAGTAAACACACTACAGGACTGCTCGTATTGCACATGATATCACACACAAGTAAACACACCACAGGACTGCTTGTATCACACATGATATCACACACAAGTAAACACACTACAGGACTGCTCATATTGCACATGATATCACACAAGTAAACACACCACAGGACTGCTTGTATCGCACATGATATCACACACAAGTAAACACACTACAGGACTGCTTGTATCACACATGATATCACACACAAGTAAACACACTATAGGACTTTTTGTATCGCACATGATATCACACACAAGTAAACACGCTGCATGACTGCTTGCATCGCACATTATATTATACACAAGTAAACACACTGCAGGGCTGCTTGTATCGCACATGATATCACACACAAGTAAACACACTGCAGGACTGCTTTTATTGCACATGATATCATGCACAAATAAACACACTGCAGGACTGTTTGTATCGCACATGATATCACGCACAAGTAGACACACTGCAGAACTGCTTGTATCTTAGATGATATCACACACAAGTAAACACACTGCAGGACTGCTTGTATCGCACATGATATCACACACAAGTAAACACACCGCAAGACTGCTTGTATCGCACATGATATTACACACAAGTAAACACACTAAAGGGCTGCTTGTATCGCACATGATATTACACACAAGTAAACACACTAAAGGGCTGCTTGTATCACACATGATATCACACACAAGTAAACATGCTGCATGACTGCTTGTATCGCACATTATATTGTACACAAGTAAACACACTGCAGGGCTGCTTGTATCGCACATGATATCACACACAAGTAAACACACTGCAGGACTGCTTGTATCGCACACAATATCACACACAAGTAAACACACTAAAGGGCTGCTTGTATCGCACATGATATCACACACGTAAACACACTACAGGACTGCTTGTATCGCACATGATATCACACACAAGTAAACACACTACAGGACTGCTTGTATCGCACACAATATCACACACAAGGAAAGACACCACAGGACTGCTTGTATCGCGCATGATATCACACACAAGTAAAGACACCACAGGACTGCTTGTATTGGACATGAGAGATGCAATATCACCTTATACTTGTTTTTTTCTAACTTTATTGAACACACTTAAATAATTGTTATTTAGACATTTGTCCATTGGTTCAGAATCGTCCACCTAATAATTGATCAAATCTGACTCTTTTAAGTATGAAAAATGTTTTTTTTTAAGTTTAATGCACAATGCAACCAAAAAAAAAACACACTGCAACGCGCACGTCTGACCAGCAGGTGGCGAAACTGGCTCTCTCATGTTAAAAATATTTATTACAACTATTTGGAAGCTAATAAACAATTTTTTCACGCCCTACCTGTGACAATATCAGATGGATAAATAATACTTCCTACTTGGGGAACCAATTAACAGCGACTCACACTGGGGACCCTTCACATTGCCGCACGTGACACTGAATAACTCCATCACTCAAACCTACAGACACATGCTTTTCGGATGAGTTATTTCCCATTAATAACCATCGAGCAGGACATTAGAAGAGGTGAAAGTAAAATGGCGTCATATAAAAGGCCCCCCTCGGGGCCCTTTGAAAGCAGGGGCCGCTCACATGGCCAATGGGACTGGAGGGTGATTGTGGAGGGGAGGAAGGGGGTGGGGGCTGGGAAAGGGAAAGGAAAAAAGAAGCAGATGTTCATCAGGACCCCCCCCCCCCCCCCCCCCCTTATTATGTCACTTGTAATAGTAGCCTCTTATCTCA
>NC_084743.1:57859966-57862466 GCF_033978785.1 Entelurus aequoreus | reverse complement strand
GACTCAATAACTCCACGGTGACGTTTGGGTGAATATGTTAAACTGAAATAATACAAAAAAGAATGCTATTGTTAGTTAATAATACTAACACAGACACTCGTAAACGTGTTAGCATGTTAGCTAATACAAACATGCATCACACAAGGGATGGTTTAGTAATCAACAATTGTATTATTTATATTGTATATTGCTTGGAGAGTGATGAGTGAATAATCAATTTCCAGAATATAGCGCGCACTGGTATATAAGCCACACCCACTAAATTTCAGAAGAAGAAAAAATGTATTCATGTATTAGCCGCAGATGTATACGTTGTGAAATGAGTTATTTACACAGAAATATTTCGCTAATATTTACCTTACCTTAAATAATTCCCAACGGTGTCTGTAACACGGCAGTAAAACGGCTGATCAAACAAAACAGAAGTCCCCGCCATGGACCCACTAGCTGCGGAAGCTAGCTCTTCAATCAGCTAAACAGACTCAATAACACCATGGTGACGTTTGGGTAAATTTGTGAAACTGAAACAGTACAAAAAGAATAACAATAATAATAATGAATTACATTTGTAACGGACTTTACATTTGTTGAAATCTCAAAGTGCTACAAATTATGAAAAAAATTTAAAAATAGAAAGTTAGAATATAAATAAAAAATAAAAATAGAAATAAAAACATGAAAAACACTAGATAAACACTAGATAAACACTAGATAAAACAGAAACATAGATAAAAATATAAATAAAAGCTCTCCAATCAGCTAAACAGACTCAATAACTCCACGGTGACGTTTTGGTGAATTTACTGAGGAATTTGTGAAACTGAAACAATACAAAAAGAATGCCATTGTAAGTTAATAATACTAACACAGACACTTGTAAATGCGTTAGCATATATAGCTAATGCACACGACGCTAGCTGCATTACATTACAATAGCACGTACAAATATGCATGAAAACACTCATACGGACATCACACATGGGACGGTTTAGTAAGTACGAATTGTTTTAGTTACATTGTAAACCTTATAAACGTTACTTGCAGCGTACGGGTAGGAACGCTATGGACAGCCGGAAGTCATACCAAAGACTAAAAAAATGGGACCCATTACCTCCCTGCTTGGCACTCAGCATCAAGGGTTGGAATTAGGGGTTAAGTCACCAAAAAATGATTCCCGGGCGCGGCCACCGCTGCTGCTCACTGCTCCCCTCACCTCCCAGGGGGTGATCAAGGGTGATGGATTAAATGCAGAGAACAATTTCGCCACACCTCGTGTGTGTGTGACAATCATTGGTACTTAACTTAAGACAGTATGGCACTTCTACTTCCCGTTCATAGCTTTAAACAGCAGGAATTCACGTCCACCCGGCAGCACCCGCGGTGAGCAAACTCGTCCAAAGGATGGCGCCGTAGCACAAACAATAACACACCGTTTCAGCGCCTTTGCGTGTGTTTCATGAAAGCTGTTTTTGCATTTTGGCCGTCAGCGAAGAAAAATCCGTAAATTCGCCGCACCGTTTAATAACCCGCAGGGCTCAGAGCGTAGGAAAATAGTAGTGGTTTATAGTCTGTAAATTTCTATGTGAATACCTCATTTTACAACGGTATATATCTGCGGCTTTTTGTCCCGTGCGGCTAATATATGAAGAAAAGTTGTTGTTTAAAATTGTGTAGGTGCGGCTTATAGTGCGTAATATACGGTAATGTTATGAATGCGTTAAAATGTAATATCGGAAATTATCGGTATCGGTTTTTTTATTATCGGTATCGTTTTTTTTTTTTTTTTTACACTCATTCAATCAATCAATCAATGTTTATTTATACAGCCCTAAATCACAAGTGTCTCAAAGGGCTGTACAAGCCACAACGACATCCTCGGTGTCGCGTGGGTCTGACATAATATTGTGAAAGTCCAACACATCAGCGAAAGTCCAGTCCATGGTGGGGCCAGCGGGAACCATCCCGAGTGGAGACGGGTCAGCAGCGTAGAGATGTCCCCATCTGATGGACAGGCTAGCGGTCCACCCCGGAGCAGAGTAGAAAAGAAAAGAAAAGAAACGGCAGATCAACTGGTCTAAAAAGGGAGTCTATTTAAAGGCTAGAGTATACAAATGAGTTTTAAGATGAGACTTAAATGCTTCTACTGAGGTAGCATCTCTAACTTTTACCGGGAGGGCATTCCATAGTATTGGAGCCCGAATAGAAAACGCTCTATAGCCCGCAGACTTTTTTTGGGCTCTGGGAATCACTAATAAGCCGGAGTTCTTTGAACGCAGATTTCTTGCCGGGACATATGGTACAATACAATCGGCAAGATAGGCAGGAGCTTGACCGTGTAGTATTTTATACGTAAGTAGTAAAACCTTAAAGTCGCATCTTAGGTGCACAGGAAGCCAGTGCAAGTGAGCCAGTATAGGCGTAATATGATCAAACTTTCTTGTTTTTGTCAAAAGTCTAGCAGCCGCATTTTGTACCAACTGTAATCTTTTAATGCTAGACA
>NC_084743.1:57809966-57854966 GCF_033978785.1 Entelurus aequoreus | reverse complement strand
ACATAATAGTGTGAGAGTCCAGTCCATAGTGGATCTAACATAATAGTGTGAGAGTCCAGTCCATAGTGGATCTAATATAATATTGTACGAGTCCAGTCCATAGTGGATCTAACATAATATTGTACGAGTCCAGTCCATAGTGGATCTAACATAATAGTGTGAGAGTCCAGTCCATAGTGGATCTAATATAATATTGTGAGAGTCCAGTCCATAGTGGATCTAACATAATATTGTACGAGTCCAGTCCATAGTGGATCTAACATAATAGTGTGAGAGTCCAGTCCATAGTGGATCTAACATAATAGTGTGAGAGTCCAGTCCATAGTGGATCTAATATAATATTGTACGAGTCCAGTCCATAGTGGATCTAACATAATATTGTACGAGTCCAGTCCATAGTGGATCTAACATAATAGTGTGAGAGTCCAGTCCATAGTGGATCTAACATAATAGTGTGAGAGTCCAGTCCATAGTGGATCTAATATAATATTGTGAGAGTCCAGTCCATAGTGGATCTAACATAATATTGTACGAGTCCAGTCCATAGTGGATCTAACATAATAGTGTGAGAGTCCAGTCCATAGTGGATCTAACATAATAGTGTGAGAGTCCAGTCCATAGTGGATCTAATATAATATTGTACGAGTCCAGTCCATAGTGGATCTAACATATTAGTGTGAGAGTCCAGTCCATAGTGGATCTAACATAACAGTGTGAGAGTCCAGTTCATAGTGGATCTAACATATTAGTGTGAGAGTCCAGTCCATAGTGGATCTAACATAATAGTGTGAGAGTCCAGTCCGTAGTGGATCTAGTATAATATTGTAAGAGTCCAGTCCATAGTGGATCTAGCATAATATTGTAAGAGTCCAGTCCATAGTGGATCTAACATAATAGTGTGAGAGTCCAGTCCATAGTGGATCTAACATAATAGAGTGAGAGTCCAGTCCATAGTGGATCTAACATAATATTGTGAGAGTCCAGTCCATAGTGGATCTAACATAATATTGTGAGAGTCCAGTCCATAGTGGATCTAACATAATATTGTGAGAGTCCAGTCCGTAGTGGATCTAACATAATAGTGTGAGAGTCCAGTCCATAGTGGATCTAACATAATAGTGTGAGAGTCCAGTCCATAGTGGATCTAACATAATAGAGTGAGAGTCCAGTCCATAGTGGATCTAACATAATAGTGTGAGAGTCCAGTCCACAGTGGATCTAGCATAATAGTGTAAGAGTCCAGTCCATAGTGGATCTAACATAATAGTGTGAGAGTCCAGTCCATAGTGGATCTAACATAATAGTGAGAGTCCAGCCCATAGTGGATTTAACATAATAATATGAGAGTCCAGTCCATAGTGGATCAAACATAATATTGTGAGAGTCCAGTCCATAGTGGATCTAACATAATAGTGTGAGAGTCCAGTCCATAGTGGATCTAGCATATTGTAAGAGTCCAGTCCATAGTGGATCTAACATAATCTTGTTAGAGTCCAGTCCGTAGTGGATCTAGCATAATATTGTAAGAGTCCAGTCCATAGTGGATCTAACATAATCTTGTTAGAGTCCAGTCCGTAGTGGATCTAGCATAATATTGTAAGAGTCCAGTCCATAGTGGATCTAACATAATATTGTGAGAGTCCAGTCCATAGTGGATCTAACATAATAGTAACATAAAATACTTTAATTGTCTCAAAAATCGACAGTGCGCCTTATAACCCGGTGCGCTTAATGTACGGAATAATTCCGGTTGCGCTTACCAACCTTGGAGCAATTTTATTTGGTACATGGGTAGACTGCAAGATGACGCCAGTAAACGCTTATAGTCCGGTGCGCCTTATGTATGAAAAAGACCTGAATAGTACCGCTCATCGGCAGTGCGCCTTAAATTCCGGTGCGCCCTATGGTCCAGAAAATACAGTAATCATTTGACAGCCGTAGTTTTAATAGATGGTCGGTCCCTCTTTATTTGTGAATGTTGTGGCTTATAATGCCGGCTTTTTTTAGAAAGTGTTTTTTTTTCCTATAACATTGAATCAACTTGTGATTTTAAGAATTTGTTATCAATGGTTTTAGTGTTCCTTGCAACCTTATCTCCAAGAACAGGGGATTTGAACATTTAGGCCAACCCCCCTGCACATGACTAAAAAGTTGCCATTAGATGCTAGTAATAGCTCACTGTGAAATGACTGCACTATTCTTATAAATTATAACTAAATTAAGCGTGCAGCTATCATTTATTTTACTTATGGACTTGTCAATCAATTAGATAATTCAAGTAGATGCAACACTTGATTGCCTCAGTGTGTATTTTGGAGAGACTAGCTAAGAAATAAAAACAATTCTAAGTAATAAATCTAATAAACGCACGTCATCAACATTAAATTCGCACTTTTTGACATGCGTGCTTTGATAAATAATTGAATAAAAGAAAAAGTCTGCTAAAGAAGGTTAAATATATGTAAACAAGGAAGTGAGGGTGCTGGTGTGTTGCTAAATGTTTATACACTACATTACCCAGAAGGCTTAGCGCTGTAGACAAACAGGAAGTAGGCCTGAGCTATGAGTTGTGCCGTTTTGGTCTATAAATAGTGGATTTATTGTTGTTTCTGCTTTGTATACAAAGGAAACAAGTTTTAATTGGACGGTTGACCTTGGTCAAAATGATGCTGATTAGCCGAAATGTGCGGGGATGTTTGGCCGTCACAAATTCCTTCAGGGACTAGTTTACAGTACAACTTTTTTTTGTTTTGTTTGTGAACTACTGCAGGTTTTTTAAACCACAAATATAATTTACAATGGAGCTTGCATCATTTTAAATGGGACTGGGCTTCCCTCATGTTTTGCAGCATTGTTCAGAATGGCATTGTTGAATGTGCTCTTAAAGTACTTTTACAAACACTAACATTTTATAGTTGTATTGCTGTTTATCATTGTATTGAAAACCCTTCAGGATTTTGTGAAGTTCCAATTGCAACAATTCACGCAAATTGTGCGGCCCAGAAAATGTTGATAATCCCCAACAACACAGGTGTCAAACTCAAGGCCAGGAGGGCCAGATCTGGCCCACGACATCATTTTACCTGGACCGCAAACACCCGGAAATGTGTCAAAGTATTTCATATTTTTCACTAAATGTAATTCATTGTTTTAATTTTGACAGAAAAAATATATGTTATGCTAGAAATTGCATACCTTTTAAACTTTAATAGTATCCAATATTGCAACACATATTACAGTATATTATCATACATTCCAAACATGTTTTTGTCTAAATAAAAATACTTAACTTTACAGCAAACTACCGTATTTTTCAGATTATAAATCGCAGTTTTTTTCATAGTTTGGATTTATACTCTGGAGCGATTTATGTGTGAAATTATTAACACATTACCGTAAAATATCAAATATTATTTATCTCATTCACGTAAGAGACTAGGCATATATCAGCAATTGTCAGTTTATTATGCGTCATATAACGTACACTTATTCAGCCTGTTGTTCACTATTCTTTATTTATTTTAAATTGCCTTTCAAATGTCTATTCTTGGTGTTGGCTTTTATCAAATAAATATCCCCAAAAAATGCGACTTATACTCTAGTGCGACTTATGTTTTTTTCCTTCTATATTACGCATTTTCGGCCGGGGCGATTTATAATCCGAAAAATACAGTACCCATGAAATTTATAAAAATGATAATACATTTTACCTTGTTCTTTACAGCATATTACTGTAAATTGAAAAACACTACTACTGTTTTTTTGCGTAAAAATTCTGTTGCTGCCAGTTTTTGACTGTAAAATCTAGGGTTGTTGTTTTTAACGGTGTATTACAGTAAATGGAAAGACGGTTCATTTGTTTTTACGGTAGAAAAACTGGCAGCTAAGTTGCCAGCATAAAAAAAAAACTTGTACTGTTTTTTCATGAACAATATAATGTTGTAAAAACCAATGTAAGTTTAACAAAGCTAATTTACTGTGAAATGTTGTAAAAAAATTAAAAAACACTATTTTACAGTAAAATTTGGTAAATGTAAAGTTTTTACTGTAAAATGGACAGTCTACTTAAAACAATTTATATAATTAATAATGACACCCAGAGGCAAATTCATACATTATTCACTTTTACAAGCGGCCCTCTGATGGCAGACATAACTGCCATGTGGCCCTCAATGAAAACCCCTTTGACATCCCTGCACTACAATTTCTCAGCACATTTTGTCCCATCATAATTTTTTTCCCCCCATTTGAATTTGTCCCTAAGCAGAGATCAACTGGTGTCCAAACTTTTTTCACAGAGGGCCACACACTGAAAAATCAAAACATGCGAGGGCCATTTTGATACTTTTTATTTTGAAAACCAAGACAATGTATAGATGTTGCAGTGTTTCCCATAAACTGCCAAGATACCTGTGGGGGTGTGGCTATGGGCGTGGTCACCATGACATCATCGAGTAATTTGCATAATGTACTACAATTATATGATTTTCTCTAAAAAGGCTCAAAAAATGTATACTTACTAATTAATAATAACAGTTTTGTTTTAAACGTCCATCCATCCATCCATCCATTTTACAATATAATTACACTTTATGTACATATTTGTATACAGATTTGAACAATAAGTTATTCACTGAAATATATTTATTAATTGTGGTTCTTACAAAAAATATATCTTATAAAATATAAAAGCTAAAATGTCTCTTAAAGCTCTGCCCCTTTAATTAGTGCATACTAAATAATTTAACTTTAGCCTACTACTACAACCATATTATTTACCAGCAACATAAAGTGAAACAGAGGCAGAGGTGTCCTGCCACAGTCAGTAACAAATAAACAGAAAACCGTAGTGGTCAAATACAAATAAGGCAACAAGAGAAGTATCCTACACTTCTCTTTTGTAAAGTAAATCTGAACAGCCTATATGGGCATCTACATCAACTATATAATTTGCCTGAGAAGCTGGACAGGACAAAAACAAAAAAATGTTGTTTTTTTTAAATTTGTGGCGGGCGTAATTCTTTCGTGGCGGGCCGCCACAAATAAATTAATGTGTGGGAAACACTGTGTTGTTCAACCTTTACATGTAGACTTGGAAGGGTCTCGGTCATAAAAATGTTAAAAATAAGTCATCTATATTCTTTTTTTCTTTAAAGCTTAAATCTCTAGATCAACTTCAGGTCTGTCGGTATAAAGTTTTAGTATTGTATTTTTTTATGTAAATACATTTTTAATAAAGAAACCCCTGTTTTTAATGGCAAAACACAAAATATGCAATAGTTCCCCCCCAAAAAAAATGTTTAGTGTAATAGTTGATGTTCAATATTTGGAACCTTAAATCCAGTAGGTGAATAATTCATTAAAACATATATTTTTTTCAATATTGTTTTTTCAGCAATGACATTTAAAACAAAATTAAAATCCATTAAAATTATTGGGGCTCAAAAAGTTGCAAAATATTACATTATTTTTTTACTTTCAATGCTTGAATATAGGGCTGCAACAACTAATCGATTAAAATCGATTATAAAAATAGTTGCCGATTAATTTAGTCATCGATTCGTTGGATCTATGCTATGCGCAGAAGCTTTTTTTTTTTTTTTTTTTTTTTTAAATATATATATATTTTTTAATAAACCTTTATTTATAAACTGCAACATGTACAAACAGCTGAGAAACAATAATCAAAATAAGTATGGTGCCAGTATGCTGTTTTTTTTTCAATAAAACACTGGAAAGGATAGAAATGTAGTTTGTCTCTTTTATCCGATTATTAATCGATTAATCGAAGTAATAATCGACAGATTAATCGATTATAAAATTAATCGTTAGTTGCAGCCCTACTTGAATATCTAGATCAACTATAGTTCTATCAGTCGATGATACATTTTAATATATATTTTTTATGTTTTTCATGCCCATTTTATCATAGAAAACTTAAGTTTTTTTAGGGAAACACAAAATACGCAATATTTTCCCTGAAAAATATTTTAAAGTGAAACAATTGGAGCTTTGAAAATAGGTCTATAATTCATAACATTGATTTTGATTTGTTATTTTTTGACCAATGACAGCTTTAAAGTGGGGAAAAAAACAAAAGCAGCCTGCATGGCAGATTTGTTAGTCAACATTGCAACTTTTTCTCAATACATTTCTACTGTTTGCTCTTCTATTCCTTTTTTTTTTTTTTTTTGTCCTGTCCATCGGCATTAAAACGGCTGATCAAAGTCATCATCAAGGACACCTGCTGATGTGTATTTGGCATCTGCATAAGTTCTGAAAATGTGCACGCGTCTGCCATCGTAGTCAATACGCTCCTTGTTTTTTCTCTAGCTTCTTGTGTTGTGAGGCATTCATCCTCCGCTGTTGCCATTTCTAATACAAAGTATCATACAGTTCTAACTTATATCTGTCAGTAGACTCGCTATAGAAGGGCTTAAGACTACCGGTACAACAAAGATGCCAGGGAGAAGACGCTGTCGAAGAGGCATGTAAATAAAGCTTGAAGATGGTCTGTAAAACAATCTATGCAACATTTTGACCACTGCTTGATGGATTGTCGGAACGCTACGGCGACAGTAGTCAGACGTACTGTGCTTCAACTTATGGGTATTATTATGCCGTGTGTAAGTACCCCAAATTGGCACCTATTAAGAGACATTATCTGCTGTTTTGTTTCGCAATATTATGCAAAACCAACTTTTTTTTTTACCTGCTGATGTGTATTTAGGATCTGCATAAGTTCCGAAAATTTGCGCGCATCCGCCATTGTAGTCATTAAACTCTTTCTTTTTCTCTATTGCAGAGGGGCATTTATCCTCTGTTGTTGCCATTTCTAATACAAAGTATCATACACTTCTAACTTATATCTGTCAGTAGGCTCGCTATAGAAGGGCTTAAGACTACCGGTACAACAAAGATGCCAGGGAGAAGACGCTGTCGTAGTGGAGGCATGTAAATAAAGCTTGAAGAAAACAATCTATGCAACATTTTGACCACTGCTTGATGGATTGTCGGAACGTTACGGCGACAGTAGTCAGACGTACTGTGCTTCAACTTAAGGGTATTATTATGGTGTGTGTATAAGTACCCCAAATTGGCACCTATTGGGAGACATTATCTGGTGTTTTGTTTTGCAATATTATGCAAAACCAACTTTTTTCTTTTACCTGTTGGTACCTGCTGATGTCTATTTAGGATCTGCATAAGTTCCGAAAATTTGCACGCATCCGCCATTGTAGTCATTAAACTCTTTCTTTTTCTCTATTGTTGAGGGGCATTTATCCTCTGTTGTTGCCATTTCTTATACAAAGTAGCATACAGTTCTGACTTATCTGTCAGTAGACTCGCTATAGAAGGGCTAAAGACTACCGGTACAACAAAGATGACGGGGAGAAGACGCTGTCAAAGTGGAGGCATGTAAAAAAGGCTTGAAGATGATCTGTAAAACATAATTTATGCAACATTTTGACCGCTGCTTGATGGATTGTCGGAACGTTACGGCGACAGTAGTCAGACGTACTGTGCTTCAAATTATGGGTATGTATAACTTATGGTGTGTGTAAGTACCCCAAATTGGCACCTTTTAGCAGACATTATCTGCCGTTTTGTTTCGCAATATTATGCAAAACCAACTTTTTTTTTACCTGTTGGTACCTGCTGATGTGTATTTAGGATCTGCATAATTTCCAAAAATTTGCTCGCATCTGCCATTGTAGTCATTAAGGTCCTTCTTTTTTTGGGGCATTTATCCTCCGCTGTTGTCATTTCTAATAGAAAGTGGCGTACAGTTCTGACTTATATCTGTCAGTAGACTCGCTATAGAAGGGCTAAAGACTACCGGTACAACAAAGATGACGGGGATAAGACGCTGTCAAAGTGGAGGCATGTAAAAAAGGCTTGAAGATGATCTGTAAAACATAATCTATGCAATATTTTGACCAAAAAAACACCATTACATGTTATGTAGACCAGTGGTCACCAACCTTTTTTGCACCACGGACCGGTTTAATAAAGGCATTAGTTTCATGGACCGGATTTCCACTTGTGCCAGATAAATGCAGCACAAATAAGTGCGTGAAAAATACAACTCACTATAACGCTGAATTAGCGGGAGCCCTGTGGGCTTGTTTCTTTGCATTGAGATGCAGATGGAAATCAGCCTTTGGCTACAATTTGTGACATTTATATTTTCTATGTTCATTAATGTGCAAAAACTTCTAACAAATGGCAACTTCCAAAGAGGAGTTTTATTGTACATCTATAAACAAGATTATTGGTGTGTCTAGTGCAGTGTTTTTCAACGTCTGGTGTGCCGTGGGAGATTATCTAATTTCACCAATTTGGGTTAAAAATATTTTTTGCAAACCAGTAATTATAGTCTGCAAATGATGTGTTGTTGTTGAGTGTCGGTGCTGTCTAGAGCTCGGCAGAGTAACCGTGTAATACTTTTCCATATCAGTAGGTGGCAGCCGGTAGCTAATTGCTTTGTAGATGTCGGAAACAGCGGGAGGCAGAGTGCAGGTAAAAAGGCGTCAAATGCTTAAACCAAAAATAAACAAAAGGTGAGTGCCCCTAAGAAAAGGCATTGAAGCTTAGGGAAGGCTATGCGGAATGAAACTAAAACTGAACTGGCTACAAAGTAAACAAAAACAGAATGCTGGACAACAGCAAAGACTTACTGTGGAGCAAAGACAATGTACATCCGAACATGACATGACAATCAACAATATCCCCACAAAGAAGGATAAAAACAACTGAAATATTCTTGATTGCTAAAACAAAGTAGATGCGGGAAATATCGCTCAAAGGAAGACATAAAACTGCTATAGGAAAATACCAAAAAAAGAGAAAAAGCCACCAAAATAGGAGCGCAAGACAAAAACTGAAACACTACACACAGGAAAACAGCAAAAAACTCAAAGTAAGTCAGGGTGTGATGTGACAGGTGGTGACAGTACACTTACTTTGAGACAAGAGCTATATTGATGCATGCTTGGTTATGGTTTAAAGTCATACCCAACAATTGCAACAACGACTCTTTACTGTCAACTGAGTTTCTTCGTTTTTTAATGATTTCTGCTAGTGGTGTGCCTCTGCATTTTTTCAACGCAAAAAATGTCCCTTGGCTCCAAAAAGGTTGAAAAACTCTGGTCTAGTGGGACAGGCGAAAGTTAAGTCGAAGAAAATGCAGTCGTTTATAAATTATTGCTAACACTTTAGTATGGGGAACATATTCACCATTAATTAGATGCTTATCAACATGCAAATTAGTAACATATTAGCTCTTAGTTAGTCATTAAGTACTTATTAATGCCTTATTCCGCATGGCCTTATTGTACAACCAGTAACCCTAACCAAATAACTCTAAATTAAGTCTTTGTTACTTAGAACATGTTCCCCTAGTGTCCAAATAACTCTAAATTAAGTCTTTGTTACTTAGAATATGTTCCCCTAGTGTCCAAATAACTCTAAATTAAGTCTTTGTTACTGAGAATGTTCCCCTAGTGTCCAAATAACTCTTCATTAAGTCTTTGTTACTTAGAATATGTTCCCCTAGTGTCCAAATAACTCTAAATTAAGTCTTTGTTACTTAGAATATGTTCCCCTAGTGTCCAAATAACTCTAAATTAAGTCTTTGTTACTTAGAACATGTTCCCCTAGTGTCCAAATAACTCTTCATTAAGTCTTTGTTACTTAGAACATGATCCCCTAGTGTCCAAATAACTCTTAATTATTTTGTTACTTAGAACATGTTCCCCTAGTGTCCAAATAACTCTTAATTAAGTCTTTGTTACTTAGAATATGTTCCCCTAGTGTCCAAATAACTCTTCATTAAGTCTTTGTTACTTAGAATGTTCCCCTAGTGTCCAAATAACTCTAAATTAAGTCTTTGTTACTTAGAACATGTTCCCCTAATGTCCAAATAACTCTAAATTAAGTCTTTGTTACTTAGAACATGTTCCCCTAGTGTCCAAATAACTCTTCATTAAGTCTTTGTTACTTAGAATATATTCCCCTAGTGTCCAAATAACTCTAAATTAAGTCTTTGTTACTTAGAATATGGTCCCCTAGTGTCCAAATAACTCTAAATTAAGTCTTTGTTACTGAGAATGTTCCCCTAGTGTCCAAATAACTCTTCATTATCAATCAATGTTTATTTATATAGCCCTAAATCACAAGTGTCTCAAAGGGCTGCATAAGGCTTTGTTACTTAGAATATGTTCCCCTAGTGTCCAAATAACTCTAGATTAAGTCTTTGTTACTTAGAATATGTTCCCCTAGTGTCCAAATAACTCAAGATTAAGTCTTTGTTACTTAGAATATGTTCCCCTAGTGTCCAAATAACACTAAATTAATCCTTTGTTACTTAGAACATGTTCCCCTAGTGTCCAAATAACTCTTCATTAAGTCTTTGTTACTTAGAATGTTCCCCTAGTGTCCAAATAACTCTAAATTAAGTCTTTGTTACTTAGAACATGTTCCCCTAATGTCCAAATAACTCTAAATTAAGTCTTTGTTACTTAGAATATGTTCCCCTAGCGTCCAAATAACTCTAGATTAAGTCTTTGTTACTTAGAATATGTTCCCCTAGTGTCCAAATAACTCTAAATTAAGTCTTTGTTACTTAGAACATGTTCCCCTAGTGTCCAAATAACTCTTAATTAAGTCTTTGTTACTTAGAACATGTTCCCCTAGTGTCCAAATAACTCTAGATTAAGTCTTTGTTACTTAGAATATGTTCCCCTAGTGTCCAAACAACTCTTAATTAAGTCTTTGTTACTTAGAACATGTTCCCCTAGTGTCCAAACAACTCTTAATTAAGTCTTTGTTACTTAGAATATGTTCCCCTAGTGTCCAAATAACTCTAAATTAAGTCTTTGTTACTTAGAACATGTTCCCTTAGTGTCCAAATAACTCTAGATTTGATCTTTGTTACTTAGAATATGGTCCCCTAGTGTCCAAACAACTCTTAATTAAGTCTTTGTCACTTAGAACATGTTCCCCTAGTGTCCAAACAACTCTTAATTAAGTCTTTGTTACTTAGAATATGTTCCCCTAGTGTCCAAATAACTCTAAATTAAGTCTTTGTTACTTAGAACATGTTCCCTTAGTGTCCAAATAACTCTAGATTTGATCTTTGTTACTTAGAACATGTTCCCCTAGTGTCCAAACAACTCTTAATTAAGTCTTTGTTACTTAGAATATGTTCCCCATACTAAAGTGTTACCAAATTATTTAATGTTTCTCTGCGGCCCGGTAGCAAATGCGTCACGGACCAGTACCGGTCCCCGGACCAGTGGTTGGGGACCACTGATGTAGACCACAAGGAAGTGTCTTATATGGAGAAAAACATCATAATGTGACTCCTTTATAAACCCGTGCGCCCTCTGGTCCGAAAAATACGGGAGCTATGTTTTAAAGCAGCGCTTGCAGAGCGGCTAATGCTATGTTGTTATTCTTACGCCTCAACCAACTTTTTACCACCACATTTTGAAAGTCTTGCAGAGACACTTTTAAAACTTGAAGTCAGGTAAACACTCACCATGACGCTTTTGTTTCATTTGGCTGTTTTTGTTCCTTCTCCTTGCAGCAACTGTTGAGCCTGGATCTGAGGGACGCGGACAATCAGCTGTCACCCATCGGCCGAGCAAAGGCGAGTCCGGGCTTCATCGGACAGCAACGTGGCTGCGACGCCTCGCTCTCCCTGGGGGCCCTCGCCCGTCTGGACGCGGGCCCCCCGGACGACGGCTGCCTGTCCTCCGGCATGTGGGGGCCGCAGCCGGAGGGCCGACAAGCTCCCGGCCAGTGGCGCAAGCACGACTTCCTGTCTCAGCGCTCGCTCAGCATGGTGGAGACCGGCACGGCGGCGGAGAGTCCGGGCTGGTCCGGCTCGGACGTGATGATGATGCTGATGATGAAGGGCGGCCAGGAAGGCGTGGGTCCCGCCCCCAGCGTGTCGTCGTCCAACTCCTCCGCGTCGTCCCGCTACAAGACGGAACTGTGCCGCTCTTTTACGGAGAGCGGCACGTGCAAGTACGGCGGCAAGTGCCAGTTTGCCCACGGCCCCGACGAGCTGCGGGATCTCAGCCGGCATCCCAAGTACAAGACGGAGCCGTGCCGCACCTTCCACACCATCGGCTTCTGCCCGTACGGGATCCGCTGCCACTTCGTCCACAACAACGAGGAGGAAATCGATCACATGTCGCGCTCCTCTTCCTGTTTCTCCTCCTCAAGCTTCGCCCTCCAGTCGCGGGCCAACAGAATCCCGCTCATGAGACAAAGCATCAGCTTCTCCGGGTTTCCTACCCCGCCTCAGCACTCCCTTCCTCCCCCTCCTCCCGCCGCCTTTTTCGCACGTGGTCAGTCCGCCTCTCCCCCTTGCGCCGACATCACCGACCTCCTCGCTCAGGTCTTTTCAGAGACAGAACCTACTACCCTCCAGGCCTCCGCCGCTCCGCAGTACCAACCGTCTTCCGCCGCGGATCCCCGCTCTCCCTTCCTGCCGTCCCCGGACTCGGGCTGTTCGCCGTCCGGTCCGTCTCCGCCTCCGAGCCCCGGCGCCCCGCCGTTGTTCACGCGGTCCCTCGGCACGCGGTCCCTGTCCTACGCCTCGCTGTCGGATCAAGACCAGGACGGGGGGAGCTCGGCGAGCTCGCTCAGCGGACTGGAGTCCAGCAGCGAGGGGAAACGCCTGGCCGTGTTCAGCCAGCTCTCCGTTCCCGAGGACGGTGCCGGGTCGGGACTTTAGGCGCAGGACCAGAAGTGTGCCAAGTACTACTCACTCGTTTGTATATAGAAGTGCTCCGAGTGCCACTCCTCCAAAGCCAAAGATGTTGAGCTTTGTAGCGACTAGACTTGTTCAAGTACGGTAGGTAGGCCTCGCGACAATGTTTTGTTGAGGTCTCCGGCCTTGAAAAACCGGATGTTGTGTTTTTTAACACGTCTTAAAAAGTACCTGGGGTGTTACTGAGCAGGTTGCCAGGTTGTTCCTTCTTGTTAGAGGGTATTTCTTTTCCCTATATACCGATCAAGAGTAACATGTCTGGGTTTTTGACAGACATCGGAAAGAAGAAAAAAATGCTCAACATAAGCCACTTCAATTAAAGAATTGAATAGTGAAATGTGAAGGTATGTCCATGTCAGTCTGCATCCTTTTCAATTATTGATGGCAAACATTCCAAGATGTTCTCGTTCTCTCGTGTTTGGTATTAACTCTTTTTTTTTGTTTTTTTTGTTGGGGTATTGTAACGATAGCGCTGCGGTTGTTGCCTGAGTCGAGCCACATCTAGCACACTGTAGCCTTTCCCGAGCTAATAAGCCTTTTAGAAATGTTATCAGGCTCTTTATTTGTCTTTAATGTATTGTTAGATCTTGTTCTGCTATTTAAAAGGACCTTTTTTCACCGACGTGTTTTGAGGCTTGTGTTAGTATTGTAGGTGATAGCCTTGGTAAATTAATTTCTTTAATTTATTTTAACATATTTATAGAGGACTTTTGAGTTGGTAATGCTTGTATCAAGTTTAATATATTTGCGTTTCTTTTGCCAATTTTTTTCTACTGGAAATAAAGGTTGTTGTTTTTATTAAAACTGTCTTAAGACCTTTTCTGACCCTAAATGTGCTTTCAATGCATTACATTAAAATTATTATTTTCAATAGCTACTTGAGACTAGGGATGAGTACCGCTCACATTTGAACCGATACGGTACTAATTCCTGATACTTTTGTATGTGCTAATACTAAAGGTGTAACGGTACGTGTATTTGTATTGAACTGTTTCGGTACGGGGGTTCGGTTCGGAGGTGTACCGAACGAGTTTCCACACGAACATATTAAGTAGCCGCCTAAGCTAAAGTCTTAACAAGCTGCTCCATTTCTTCTGCCTCTGTCTCTGTCAGTACTCTACACAACACGCAGCATTGTCCCACCCACACAACCATCTGATTGGTTACACACAGAGCGGTAACAGCCAATCAGCAGTGCGTATTCAGAGCGCATGGAGTCAGTGCTTCTGCGGTGGGGTTAGCAGATGGGTGTTTAGTTAAGTTAAAGCTAAAGTACCAATGATTGTCACACACACACTAGCAGATAAGCATCAGGCTGCGGACTCTCCCCAAATGATAATAAACTCCTCCCAGTCAACTACTAGAAACATCACTATGAGCCCGTTGACCTTCTAGAAACAAAAGGCAGCTCAGCTCGCTCGCTTTTAGCTTCACGTTAGCTCATTTTGCGGTGTGTGTTACGGACAGCAAAGCTCTTGTCTGTCATTCCACTTTACCTTTTTATGTGTTGATTGAGCTGTGTTGAAGCAGCAAAAAAGGACATTATTAAATGAAGAGTTTCTGTCTCTGATAGTTGATATAATAATGTAACTGCATCATGAAGCCTACATGAACTCCATGGTGTTCAGGGATGAATAGTCTCTCCTATTGCTATTGTACTATTTTTTCAGCTATAGTTACATTAATCACTAGTAATGGAGCAGCCTAGTTTTGAATGGCAGGGTCCCTCCTATCACATGTTGATAAAAATATAACATTTACATTATAAAAATCAACCACAGGCTTCCCAAATGCTGTAATAAATTAAGCATGATGAGTTGACTTGAAACTGTTTGTTTCACTTTTTATATGTAGAAGAAAAGTTTTGTCATGTTGTTTAATCTGAGCAACAACTTGAGGCAGTTTAATGTTGATTAACGTGGGCAGAATTATTATAGTGTTCCCAATGTTAAAAGGATAAAGCCATTGTTTACAAATTTGGTAAATAAATAACCAAAACATTTATATTTTGTTGTTTTCTTACTGTACATAAAATGAACCGAACCGGGACCTCTAAACCGAGGTACGTACCGAACCGAAATTTTTGTGTACCGTTACACCCCTCGCTAATATGTGTTTGATAATACAATTTAATTTTTTTATTGTAACATTTAAAATGAGCTGATTATGATAACTGTGCTGTACTGTTAAATGTTTCCTCATTCCATTCGAGTCTCATTTGCAATGTAATTGCACTTCCAAGACATTAGATGGCAGTACTATAAGGGCCAGGAGTGTTGAAATTGCAACTCGTACATCATTTTTCAACAGCCCAAGCAAAAATGTTAGCGTTCCAATATTAGCATGTTAGCTTTTTTGCTAATTTAGCAGGTATACCACCTCAGCGTCAAATATTTTACTTGACCTCACTCATATTTTAGCACTTGATGCATGCTAAAGTTGGCATGCTAGCACATTTTTCAGGTACACACCTTGAGTAATAATTTGGTATTATACTCATGTTTACTGTAAGCATGCTATTGTTAGCATAGTACTAAGTTTTTTTTAGTTTTATCTCATTTTGCTCATATTTTAAGTGATGTTATCTTGCTCGCATGCTAACTGTAAACATGTCAGTTTGGCTTTTTCTAGTCCTTTGAAATAAAAAGTCTCTATATTGTACTGTTTTTAAAGGGGAAAACTACCAAAATGGCCCTCACGTCCTTTTGATTTGTCAAGTCTGTGGCCCCCGGTGGAAAAGGTTTGAGCACCCCTGGTTTGGACTTGCTATGCAATGTTATCTAACCAGGAAGTCCCTTTTAGTTATGTTGCGCCCTACAAAGTGTTTGTACTGTGAGTATTGTGCTTATTACACACCAGCTGTTAGACTGTAACATACATCTTAGTTGTAGTTTGGAGGTGTTAAAAATGTAATGTAAAATTGTTTGTGCTAATTGTAGCCTGTCTATGGCAAATCCAATGTAAATTAGCATCAAGCTAGCGCATTATGGAAAAGTGAAGCCTTGCATTACTTTTGAGCGTTTTCTACCAAGCATACGCGCTTTGTTGGTGTGGAAAATTTCAACATAGAGGACGTTTACATGAGCCGGTGTTCAATCTGCAACCCGATGTGACGTCGCGTGCAACAAAGGTATTGAACATTTTCACGTGTATCGATACCCGTTGGAACCAACGGAATTTGGTTGGTACATATAAAAGTACCGGATTTGGTACACATCCCTACTCCAGTTATTTCTTGTACTCTATAAAGTGTCGCCCATTGAAATCAATGTAAATTATTAAAACACAATTTTTACCATGTAACATACCTTTTTAAAATTATAACCAACCTTACAAAAATTTATGAAAAACAATACAAAATGCACTAAACTGTGTTTTATTAAATAAATTCACATAATTAAAACAAAATGTTTACCACTGCTAACTGTAATAAGGAACATTTTCCATTATAATCTTCTCAGTGTCTGAGCAGGAAGAGGCTAGGAAGCGCCCTGTCAATCAATTTTACATGCAAATCTTCACACTCGTAACTTACGTTCATGCTCGCAACTTTAAGCATAACAAAAGCAAAGAGACTCGTAATAATGTATTTACCTTGGGGAGTAGACTTCTACGGCTTTTTCTCAACGGCTTCTCCATATTTTCATGGATAAACGTTTTCCATTTAGACACGGGGCATGGCTCAAATAGTGGCGCGGTCGTCCGGAAACTTCCTGGTACAATTCCAGCTTACGTCCTCCTAGTTCCTGCTGTGGTGTTCTAGGTAAGACACTTGTGGAAATAAAAAATAGAATGTAATACAAACAAGTACAGTATTTTTATGAAGTAATAATAATGTACAGTATTTACCTTGGAGTGTGTACTTCTACGATACATCTATCCAGCTGCTTCTCCATATTTTCATGGATAAACGTCTGCCACTTAGACACGAGGCATGGCTCAAATAGTGGCGCGGTCGTCCAGAAATCGATTCCAGCTTCCGTCATCCTAGTTCCTGCTGTTGTGTTCTAGGTAGGACACTTGTGGAAATAAAAAATAGAATGTAATACAAACAAGTACAGTATTTTTATGAAGTAATAATAATGTACAGTATTTTTACCTTGGAGTGTGGACTTCTGCGGTATATCCATCCAGCTGCTTCTCCATATTTTCATGGATAAATGTCCGCCGGTTGGAGTGTGGACTTCTACGGTATATCCATCCAGCTGCTTCTCCATATTTTCATGGATAAATGTCCGCCGGTTGGAGTGTGGACTTCTACGGTATATCCATCCAGCTGCTTCTCCATATTTTCATGGATAAATGTCCGCCGGTTAGGTAATATTTCGACCTCCTTTGTCGTCAACTCATTCTGCTTCAGTGTGGCGCAGACTAGCAGGGCTACGCTCCGACCGCTTCACCGAGTTAGCTAGCTACACGCTCTTGTCATGTTTCTGATGATTTCTTTCTTTAATTTAATGCTAACTTGGAAAAACAAAGGTATGTACATCTCGAGCTGTAAACTAATGCTACATCAGATATTATGGTCGGATCTTACGGGATTCATTGTGACATAAAGTACTTCTGATTCTGATTGGCTACCGCAACTAGTAACCTAAAGCGTAACAATTAGCCGAGAGACAGCTCGTGATCCGAGGGAAACGATAATAAACTTAATTTTTGTCATGTACCACTGTATAAGAACCAGGCCTATATTAACCACAATAATAAACTTACTTTTTTCATGTACCACTGTATAGGAACCAGGCCTATATAAACCGCAATAATAAAGTTAATTTTTTCACGCACCACTGTATAGGAACCAGGTCTATATTAACCACAATAATAAACTTGTTTTTTTCATGTACCACTGTATAGGAACCAGGCCTATATAAACCACAATAATAAACTTAATTTTTTCATGTACCACTGTATAGGAACCAGGCCTATATAAACCACAATAATAAACTTAATTTGTTCATGTACCACTGTATAGGAACCAGGTCTATATTAACCACAATAATAAACTTAATTTGTTCATGTACCACTGTATAGGAACCAGGCCTATATAAACCACAATAATAAACTTAATTTGTTCATGTACCACTGTATAGGAACCAGGCCTTTATAAACCACAATAATAAACTTAATTTTTTCATGCACCACTGTATAGGAACCAGGCCTATATTAACCACAATAATAAACTTAATTTGTTCATGTACCACTGTATAGGAACCAGGCCTATATAAACCACAATAATAAACTTAATTTGTTCATGTACCACTGTATAGGAACCAGGCCTATATAAACCACAATAATAAACTTCATTTTTTCACGCACCGCTGTATAAGAACCAGGCCTATATTAACCACAATAATAATACCAAAGACCAATCAAACAGGGAATAACTAACTTCACATACATGTAGTACTTTGAAAGCAAAACACTTAACGTTGAATAAACCTAATTGTATATTAACAGTACTTATTATTTTATTAGATCCTCTCCCAGATGAATTGTCCTGTGATCTATAAGGAGTCTTTTGGGGACGTCTGCGTGTTTTGCAAAAGGAGCACTTCAGGCCTGCTGGAGCCTGTGCTGCTGTGCAGATCTCATGTGGAGATAAGAAGCCTTTTGTTTGGGAGTTTAATCTTACCAAGCATGGTCTCCCACCCATTTCCTTTCTCCCTTTAACTCGCCACCGAGCGCCCCGCCACCCCCTCTTCTCTTTCTTCCCCTCAGTGATGTCCCACCCCCGTCACGTTGTATACTCTTCACTGCTTTTGCAGGGCTTCTGGGAGCCATTGGCTTCATTAGCACAACACTGCCTAATTATTATGACCTATTATTGGACTTTATTCCTCCCCCGAGCGAGAGTTCCTTTACACCGGGCTCTATTTCGGGTTTTATTAGACAAAAGCGATCAATCCAGGCACATGCACAAATGTAGTCTGTACCAGGGGAACATGTTGCATCCATGAGCAGGTTGCCACTTATTTTTGTAACAGTGCGTAGTGGGCAGGGTTATTTTTGTCATCCAGTAATCTATCCATTAGTTTGTTCCAGTAGTCTAGTAATCACTTTTTTGCCTCAATGCATATTTTATGGAAACAATTTTAAATTAAAACATGTTTTCGATTTGCCATAAACTATATTACCTTTTTATTTACCTCCTATTAATCTTATGTTAGCTCCTATTTACCTTCTATTTACATTTTTAGCTTCCATTTACCTTCTAATTATCTTCTTCCAGCTTCAATTTACCTCATATTTAACTTGTTTTTACTTTATTTTACTTTCTTGTACATATCTACATTTTACCTTATATTTAACTTTTATTTATCTTTCGGGATATATTTAAATTTTTTCACATTCTTTTACCTTATTTAATTTACCTTTTACTTTTATTTACCTTATTTTGTCTTCTATTTACCTTGGATTTATTTACCCTTTATCTTATTTTACCATCTTTCACTTTCTACTTAACTTGTTTTTACTTTATTTTACCTTCTTGTACTTATTTATATGTTACCTTATATTTAACTTTTATTTATCTTTTTTAAGCATATATTTAACTATTTTCACATTCTTTTACCTTACTTTGTCTTCTATTTACCTTGGATTTATTTACCCTTTATCTTATTTTACCATCTTTCACTTTCTATTTAACTTGTTTTTACTTTATTTTACCTTCTTGTACTTATTTATATGTTACCTTATATTTAACTTTTATTTATCTATTTTAAGCATAAATTTAACTTTTTTCACTCTTTTACCTTATATTTAATTTACCTTTTACTTTTATTTACCTTATTTTGTCTTCTATTTACCTTGTATTTATTTACCCTTTATCTTATTTTACCATTTCACTTTCTATTTAACTTGTTTTTACTTTATTTTACCTTCTTGTACCTACTTACATTTGACCATATATTTAACTTTTATCTTTTTTAAGCATATAGTTAACTTTTTTTTCACATTCTTTTACCTTATATTTAACTTACCTTTTACTTTTATTGACCTTATTTTTTACTTCTATTTACCTTGGATTTATTTACCCTTTATCTTATTTTACCATCTTTCACTTTCTATTTAACTTGTTTCTTTCCTTTACCTTCTAATTACATTCTCTTAAATGTATTAACCTTCTACCTTTTATTTACCTTATTTTGCTTTGTTTACCATCTATTTAAATTGTTTATCTTCTATTTACCCTTGGTCTTCTTTTAGCTTTTACCTTATATTTAATTTACCGTATTTTGCTTTCAATTTATTTATTCATTCTTTACCTTCTACAAAACCAGTGAAGTTGTCACGTTGTGTAAATGGTAAATAAAAGCAGAATACAATGATTTGCTAATCCTTTTCAACCTATACTCAATTGAATAGACTGCAAAGACAAGATATTTAACGTTCCAACTGGAAAACTTAATTTTTCAGCAAATATTAGCTCACTTGGAATTTGATGCCTGCAACATGTTTAAAAAAAAGCTGGAACAAGTGGCAAAAAAGACGGAGAAAGTTGAGGAATGCTCATCAAACACTTATTTGGAACATCCCACAGGTGAAAAGGCTAATTGGGAACAGGTGGGTGCCATGATTGGGTATAAAAGCAGCTTCCATGAAATGCTCAGTCATTCACAAACAAGGACGGGGCGAGGGTCACCACTCTGTCAACAAATGCCTGAGCAAATTGTCCAACAGTTTAAGAACAACATTTCTCAACCAGCTATTGCAAGGAATTTAGGGATTTCACCATAAAAGGTGTGAGTATCATCAAAAGGTTCAGAGACTCTGGAGAAATCACTGCACGTAAGCAGCAATGCCCGTGACCTTGGATCCCTCAGACGGTACTGCATCAAAAAGTGACATCGGTGTGTAAAGGATATCACCACATGGGCTCAGGAACACTTCAGAAAACCACTGTCAGTGACTACAGTTGGTCGCTACATCTGTAAGTGCAAGTTAAAACTCTACTATGCAAAGCGAAAGCCATTTATCAACAACACCCAGAAACGCTGCCGGTTTTGCTGGGCCCGAGCTCATCTAAGATGGACTGATGCAAAGTGTAAAAGTGTTCTCTGGTCGGATGAGTCCACATTCCCAATTGTTTTTGGAAACTGTGGACGTCGTGTCCTGCGGACCAAAGAGGAAAAGAACCATCCGGATTGTTCTAGGCGCAAAGTTGAAAAACCAGCATGTGTGATGGTATGGGGGTGTATTAGTGGCCAAGGCATGGGTAACTTACACATCTGTGAAGGCACCATTAATGCTGAAAGGTACATACAGGTTTTGGAGCAACATATGTTGCCATCCAAGCAAGGTTATCATGGACGCCCCTGCTTATTTCAGCAAACCAACGCCAAGCCACGTGTTACAACAGCGTGGCTTCATAGTAAAAGAGTGCGGGTACTAGACTGGCCTGCCTGTAGTCCAGGCCTGTCTCCCATTGAAAATGTGTGGCGCATTATGAAGCCTAAAATACCACAACTGAGACCCCCTGACTGTTGAACAACTTAAGCTGTACATCAAGCAAGAATGGGAAAGAATTAACCTGAAAAGCTTCAAAAATGTGTCACCTCTGTTCCCAAACGTTTACTGAGTGTTGTTAAAAGGAAAGGCCATGTAACACAGTGGTAAAAATGCCCCTGTAAAAACTTTTTTGGAACATTAAATATCTTGTCTTTGCAGTCTATTCAACTGAATATACGTTGAGAAGGATTTGCAAATCACTGTATTCTGTTTTTATTTACCATTTACACAACGCGCCAACGTCACCGGTTTTGTAGGTGCACTCCCTGTCGGGCTTGTGGAGGCGGATGTACGCTCATACCAGCAACAATGAGCGAAAATAAGTATGCCGATGTCTTCCCCGCTTTGGATGTCGCCCATCCAAACACTGCCCTATCTTGTCACTTAACATGAGAGGGGCTGTCTGGGAGTGATTAGTGGCTGTAAAGGCATGTGTGTGTGTGTGTGTGTGTGTGTGTGTGAGCTGTATTGTATGTGATAGACATTCTCCCACACTCTTGCCCTGTGGGGGCATAGGATAGGCAGGCAGATGGCTACATTCAGGTCCACCACGGGTCAACATATGGCCCATAGAGACAAAGTTTGTGCTTGTGTGTGAGAGTAAGAGACCGGAGTCATTCTCAGTGTGCCTGAGTGGAGGAGGTTGAATGACGAGGTAAAGAGCGTAAAGAAGTAATCTCAGAAGCAAGGGGGTTAAAAGAAAGAAGAAGAAGAAAAAAAAGAAGCCGTGGGTTCGTTTGAGAGGATAAGAGCGAGCGGCGTCCCGTGAGATCAATCGTAGAAAAGACGGCAATAGAAGACAATTCTAAGGCTCCAAAAAGACTAGAAATATTTCCTTGATTGCATTTTACTGAGAGAATCAAAGCGCTCATTTTGGTCGAAGTATAAAAAAAAATTGACACAGTTATGAGTCATTACCTCAATAGGAATAGTCAAATTCATCAAAAATTACTGAAAATGGGCAGAAGTATGGCACTAGTTAAGCGTTATAAAGAGGGATATTATTATAAACGGTATTAATGATTCAAAAATTGCAGTAAAACTAGACTGACCATTAGGGATGATGTTTGATAAGAAATTATCGAGTTCGAGCCTATTATCGAATCCTCTTATCGAACCGATTCCTTATCGATTCTCTTATGGAGTCCAGATAGGTTGTTGTATATGGAAAAAAACACACAATATTTGGTTTAACAAAAGCTCACTTTTATTATATAAGAAAACAATGTAATCTAATAAATAAATAAATATTGACTGTTACCCCCCTAAAAAAATAAAATAAAATAAATAAACATTGACTGTTGTTACCCAAAGTATATTAAGTGGGATTTTTCAGAGAAACAAATATATACAGTAACACAAAAACAACCTGTCTCTGTGATCACTATAGGTGTATAAATAATAATATAGTGTTAAATAAAATCAGTCCCTTGGGCACAAAACTGGAAATAATACAGCTCTCCAAAAAGTGCAATTCTGCTGCTATTTGACATAACTGTTTATGATGCTTTGACATTTCTGCACTTTAAAGAAAGAAAGAATATTCTATGAAGAGAAAAGTTGTTTGCAAATGTGGTAACAATGCTAAAAAAAATGAAAAGTTAAAGCTAAAAAAAGAAATACACTTTATTGAGTTAACATTATTTCTTTATAGGGGGAAAGATGTTATGAGCTAGGGAATATAACAACTACACTACCCATAATGCAACGGGAGTGACGAGCATGCGCAGTCGTCACCCGTGAAAGTAAACGTCAAGAACTCAGCCAACACGCCTCGTCTGCATTATTTATAATTAGACAGACAACACATATACAGTGTGAAAAACAAAAGTTAAAAAAGGGAGATGTGTTGTATATATATGTATGTGCTGCGGTTGCTTTAAGAACGTTGCGCCAGCTGCCGTAAAGGAGGTGCGTTGCTAGCCTGGTTGCTATGTTTCCGGTGGGTCGTAAAAGTGTTCTTCATGAGTTTGTACCCTGCTCAAATCTCTCAGTAAAGTTATTCGATGGATTATACCTTTTGTTTTGAACTTTATTACACCTTGGAGCGCTTTTTCCCGTCCATTGTTTTCCTGCTTTCGCTATCTGCGCCTAATGACTGAGCTACGTGACTGATTTATTGTGATGTCACACGGAGCATTTCTGGTCGGGACGGGATTTGTTCCGAGGGATTCGAATAAAGAATTAACTCTTTTCTTTACTATAGTGGTCTCGATAACGGGTACCGGTTCTCAAAAAGGGATTCGAGTCCGAGGACTCGGTTATTTTCTTATCGGAAAACCGGGAAAACCGGTTTCGAGTATCATCCCTACTGACCATACGTCCTCTTTTCCCCGGACATGTCCTCTTTTGCGGGGCTGTCCGGGCGGGGTTTCTTAAATGCCTCAAATGTCCGGCATTTTGAGTCAGGGTTGCGTGTATTTTCAATGTACGTCCAGGGTTAAGAAGGGGTTGAAAACAAAACTAATTGTGAAGGTGTGTGCATGCAGCAGCATTTGTTTCGGGAGGGGCAGAGAGGGAGAGGATTGATTGACATACTTGCCAACCCTCCCGATTTTCCCGGGAGACTCCTGAATTTCAGTGCCCCTCCCGAAAATTTCCCGGGGCAACCATTCTCCCGAATTTCTCCCGAATTTCCAACCAGACAACAATTTGGGGGCGTGCCTTAAAGGCATACTTGCCAACCCTCCCGTTTTTAGCGGGAGAATCCCGGTATTCAGCGCCTCTCCCGACAACCTCCCGGCAGAGATTTTCTCCCGACAAACTCCCGGTATTCAGCTGGAGCTGGAGGCCACGCCCCCTCCAGCTCAATGCGGACCTGAGACTGAGTGGGGACAGCCTGTTCTCACGTCCGCTTTCCCACAATATAAACAGCTTGCCTGCCCAATGACGTCATATTTTGTAAAACAGACTTCTCCATTGAACACGGTGGCCGAAAAGATTTACTCATCATGAACGGAGAAGTTAAACAGGACAATACTGCCATCTAATGGATAGCCTAGAACACTGAAATTCAAGTATTTTTATTTTTTTCTATGTAAATAAAATAAATAAATAAATATATATATATATATATATATATATATATATATATATATATATATATATATATATATATATATATATATATATATATATATAGCTAGAATTCACTGAAAGTCAAGTATTTCATACATACATATATATATATATATATATATATATATATATATATATATATATATATATATATGAAATACTCGAGTTGGTGAATTCTAGCTGTAAATAACCACGCCCCCAACCACACCCCCCGCCACCACCCCCGATATTGGAGGTCTCAAGGTTGGCAAGTATGCTTAAAGGCACTGCCTTTGCGTGCCGGCCCAGTCACATAATACCTACGGCTTTCCACACATTCAAGTGAATGCAAGCCATACTTGGTCAACAGCCATACAGGTCACACTGAGGGTTGTCGTATAAACAACTTTAACACTGTTACAAATATGCGCCACACTGTGAACCCACACCAAACAAGAATGACAAAGCACATTTCGGGAGAACATCCGCACCGTAACACAACAGAACAAATACCCAGAACCCCTTGCAGCGCTAACTCTTCCGGGACGCTACAATATACACCTCCTACCGAAACCCCGCCCACCTCAACCTCCTCATGCTCTCTCAGGAAGAGCGTGTCCCAAATTCCAAGATATTTTGAGGCATGTTTAAAAAAAATAATGCACTTTGTGACTTCAATAATAAATATGGCATTTTTTTTCCATAACTTGAGTTGATTTATTTTGGAAGACCTTGTTACATTGTTTAATGCATCCAGCGGGGCATCACAACAAAATTAGGGGTAATAATGTGTTAATTTCACGACTGTATATATCGATATCAGAATCGGTAATTAAGAGTTGGACAATATCGGATATCGGCAAAAAAAGCCATTATCGGACATCTCTAGTTATGAGTCATTACCTCAATAGGAATAGTCAAATTCATCAAGTATTACTGAAAATGGGGAGAGGTATGGCACTAGTTAAGCGTTTTAAAGAGGGATATTATTATAAACGGTATTAATGATTCAAAAATTGCAGTAAAATGTTGCCGTTAAGCCTTAGATCAGGGGTCACCAACCTTTTTGAAACCAAGAGCTACTTCTTGGGTAGTGATTAATGCGAAGGGCTACCAGTTTGATACACACTTAAATAAATTGCCAGAAATAGCCAATTTGCTCAATTTACCTTTAACTCTGTTATTATTTATAATTAATGATATTTACACTTAATTGAACGGTTTAAAAGAGGAGAAAACACGAAAAAAATGACAATAAAATTTTGAAACATAGTTTATCTTCAATTTCGACTCTATAAAATTCAAGATTCAACCGAAAAAAAGAAGAGGAAAACTAGCTAATTCGAATCTTTTTGAAAAAATTAAAAAAAGAATTTATGGAACATCATTAGTAATTTTTCCTGATTAAGATTAATTTTAGAATTTTGATGACATGTTTTAAATAGGTTAAAATCCAATCTGCACTTTGTTAGAATATATAACAAATTGGACCAAGCTATATTTCTAACAAAGACAAATCATTATTTCTTCTAGATTTTCCCGAACAACATTTTTAAAAGAAATTAAAAAAGACTTTGAAATAAGATTTAAATTTGATTCTACAGATTTTCGAGATTTGCCAGAATATTTTTTTGGAATTTTAATCATAAGTTTGAAGAAATATTTCACAAATATTCTTCGTCGAAAATACAGAAGCTAAAATGAAGAATTAAATCAAAATGTATTTATTATTCTTTACAGTAAAAGAATTAATTTGCTTGAACATTGATTTAAATTGTCAGGAAAGAAGAGGAAGGAATTTAAAAGGTAAAAAAGGTATATGTGTTTAAAAATCCTAAAATCATTTTTAAGGTTGTATTTTTTCTCTAAAATTGTCTTTCTGAAAGTTATAAGAAGCGAAGTAAAAAAATTAATGCATTTATTTAAACAAGTGAAGACCAAGTCTTTAAAATATTTTCTTGGATTTTCAAATTCTATTTGAGTTTTGTCTCTCTTAGAATTAAAAATGTCGGGCAAAGCGAGACCAGCTTGCTAGTAAATAAATACAATTTAAAAAATAGAGGCAGCTCACTGGTAAGTGCTGCTATTTGAGCTATTTTTAGAACAGGCCAGCGGGCTACCTTACGGGCCACCTGGTGCCCGCGGGCACCGCGTTGGTGACCCCTGCCCTAGATTATAGTAAAACTGTGACTCATAACCGTACTTTGGTTAACTCACTGAACACTGATATTGGAGAGGTTAACTCTAGCTGGCTACTTAGCACAAAATGCTAACATGAATACGAGAGACATTAACGTTTTTCCCCGTCAAAGGAGCGGTTTGCCAACTTGCTGAAAGTTACATTTTTCCAAAAATAGAAAATATGACTAGAACATTGCTGGCTATCTTATGTTACCATTAGTGGTTTAACACAACATACAGGTGGAAAAAATATCACGCAAATGTTTTTTTTATACCAGCAATTGGATTTACCAGGTGAAACTACTGTTACACCTACTCAGAGTCCGCTCTGAGATCGGTAGGTTGTGAGTTCAAACCCCGGCCGAGTCATACCAAAGACTATTAAAAATGGGAGCCATTACCTCCCTGCTTGGCACTCAGCATTAAGGGTTGGAATTGGGGGTTAAATCACCAAAAATGATTCCCGGGCGCGGCCGCCGCTGCTGCTCACTACTCCCCTCACCTCCCAAAGGGCGATCAAGGGTGATGGGTTTGAATGCAGAGAATAATTTTGCCACACTAGTACTTCAACTTGAACTAATATATGACATGGGCTCAAAATATGCAACCCGTCAAAATTGTGAAAACCTCAAATTGAAATGTTCATAAAATTTGGGGCTTTTCCAAAAACTGTAAACCATTAACAATAAAAACTTGACACATTTCACTTTGTATGTAACTACTTTGCATCCCATAGTATTGTAGTTTCACATTTGAAGTTGAGTCGCTGACATGAATGGGACTTTTACAGAATATTTTTGTTTTTGTTTCACCTGTTTTTGTTTCACCTGTGTATATACGTTTTAAGTGTCTATATTTTTCCACGATTTTTACTTATATTGAAGAAAAAATTATCTCCAGTTGAAGGAGTTTACCGTTTCAGGCTTGTCACTCACCACTGTCTTCCGTTCACATACACAAAAACATTCCAAGAGAATACTAACAATTTGCAGTCATGTTGTTATTATGATAGAATATACATTCAATGATAATTAGCGTTATCTAGCCAAGTCGCTATCGTTAGCAAACAAAACACAAAGCTAATGCGCATGCAAGTGTTACTCACGGGCGCAGTTATGTCGTTATGTACTAAAAGCCAGAATAGGGTGGGGCACAATGCTTAAACATTGGAATGTTAGTGCCTTCTAGGCATCTGAGTAAATGTTGCAAACTACCTCGTAAAAAAACAACATATCCAGATCTAAACTTAAGCAATCAATTCAATTCTTGTTCATATTTAAGTGTTTTTTTTTAATGTTTTAGCTGCACATATGCTAACATTAGCCTTGTTATAATAAGTTGTATATGTATTTTTGTTTTAGCTGCACAAATGCTAACATAAGCCTTTTAATAATATAAGTTGTATAGGTTTTTTTATGTTTTAGCTGCACAAATGCTTACATTAGCCTTGTTATAGTATAAATTGTAGATGTGTTTTTGTTTTAGCTGCACATATGCTAACATTAGCCTTGTTATAAAATAAGTTGTATTAGTTTTTTTATGTTTTCGCTGCATATATGCTAGCATAAGCCTTGTTATAATATAAGTTGTATTGTTTTTTTTATGTTTTCGCTGCATATATGCTAACATTAGCCTTGTTATAATATAAGTTGTATTCGTTTTTTTATGTTTTTGCTGCATATATGCTAACATTAGCCTTGTTACAATATAATTTGTAGATGTTTTTTGTTTTAGCTGCACATATGCTAGTATTAGCCTTGTTATAATATAAGTTGAGGATGTTTTTTATGTTTTAGCTGCACAAATGCTAACATTAGCCGTGGTATAATATAGGTTGTGGATGTTTTTTTATGTTTTAGCAGCAAAAATGCTACTATTAGCCTAGTTATAATATAAGTTGTAGATGTTTTTTATGTTTTAGCAGCAACAATGCTAATATTAGCCTAGTTATAATATATGTTGTAGATGTGTTTTTTATGTTTTAGCAGCACACATGCTAACATTAGCCTTGTTATACCTGTAATATAAGTTACAGATGTTTTTATGTTTTAGCAGCAAAAATGCTAACATTAGCCTTGTTATAATATAAGTCGTAGATGTTTGTTTATGTTTTAGCTGCACAAATGCTAACATTAGCCATGTTATATTATAAGTTGTAGATGTGTTTTTGTTTTAGCTCCACATATGCTAACATTAGCCTTGTTATAAAATAAGTTGTATTTGTTTTTTTAATGTTTTCATTGCATATATGCTAACATTAGCCTTGTTATAATATAAGTTGTAGGTGTTTATGTTTTAGCAGCACGTATGCTAACATTAGCCTTGTTATAAAATAAGTTGTATTTGTTTTTTTATGTTTTCATTGCATATATGCTAACATTAGCCTTGTTATAATATAAGTTGTAGGTGTTTATGTTTTAGCAGCACATATGCTAACATTAGCCTTGTTATAAAATAAGTTGTATTTGTTTTTTTATGTTTTCATCGCATATATGCTAACATTAGCCTTGTTACAATATAAGTTGTAGGTGTTTATGTTTTAGCAGCGCATATGCTAACATTAGCCTTGTTATAAAATAAGTTGTATTTGTTTTTTTATGTTTTCATTGCATATATGCTAACATTAGCCTTGTTATAATATAAGTTGTATAGGTTGTTTTATGTTTTAGCTGCACAAATGCCAACATTAGCCTTGTCATAATATAAGTTGTAGATGTTTATGTTTTAGCAGCACACATGCTAACATTAGCCTTTGTATAATATAAGTTGTAGATGTTTGTTTTAGCAGCAAAAATGCTAACATTAGCCTTGTTATAATATAAGTTGTAGATGTTTATGTTTTAGCTGCACAAATGCTAATATTAGCCTTGTTATAATATAAGTTGTAGATGGTTTGTATGTTTTAGCAGCAAAGATGCTAACATTAGCCTTGTTATAAGTTATAGATGTTTTAACTGCACGCCGAGGAAAAGGCTTTATCAGTATCATGCAGTATAACGCTTCAAACCCCGCTTCAACAAGCTGTGCACTACAAAATGTGCTCATCGTCGCCATTAATCCTGACTTCCTCATTTTGGTATGAAAAAGAATTGGCACTTTTTTTTTTTTAAATCCTTTTTTGTTTTGTAGGTTAAACTGTTTTATGTTTTGTCCTCCTGAGTTAAAGTTGCTGATCAATTATAATTCATTTGATTTTTCACTCTCAAAAGGCCCGAGTCCATCAAAAATTATATGTAATTTAAATAAGGATTTATTTATTTTTTAGATTTCAGGCAAAATTATGCACATTGAATCTTTTCTGTTACACATTAAAACAATGTCAATAAAGTTATTATTTGTTGTAAATTCATCTATATGTGTTGTATGGTCATAATGATACAATCTCATGCAGAGGTGTACTTATAACAATTGTATAAACCAATGATACTATTTATGGTCGCGGCGGAGAGTAGTGGGGGTGTACCAGGAAATAATTGAGTAACAGTACTCTTACTTGTGTCCAATTTTTACTACTCTACCCACCCCTGCGGGTGACTCACACCCCCCTCGAATTCACACCCTCCTCCCCGTCTTCCTGTCATGATTTCTCCCTGCCCCCCCCCCCCCAGCTCCTCCCAACTCTAATAAACTCTTCTTTTCGGCCTTTCCTTTCCCCTCAAATCTCCTAATTCTCTCCATCCCCAGTTTGTTCAGACTCGAGTGTCACACTCTCCACCCGGTTTCTGCCTTCCTTCCGCCTTGCCTCTAATCCTGCCTTCAGACTTGTTTTCTTACTCTCAGAGAGGATTTGGGGGTTTCGGAGGATTGCGGCTAATGGGCTAAACACGTGCATGAGCTAGTTTGGTTTCAATCAACCCGCACTTGCTTTTTTGACTTTGAATTGCGGGACTTTTGTGGAAAGTACTTCACATCTGCATTCAAACATAATTGTGGACAATATCAAACATGTAAGAGCGAGGCAGAAGTGCATACACTGCAATGATCAAGTCGGTTTCAGAGTTAGTCCCCGTAGTTGACCAATCAGAGAGGGTATGTCCAGACAATCTCTTAAATAATTGGTCCATATCCCCTCACGTGACTACAGTGCACCATGTTTGGGACAAACTTTTTGAGTTGACCCTACTCTCTCCGGCAATGACAGTGTTGCGTGTCCCTCTGGTGTTCAAACAGGAAATTGCATCAACATGAGACACGAACTGTACTTTTTTGGAGTTATTGTGACTTTAGAGGTGGAATCTGTCATTTCTGGGTGTCTGTGGGACTGCTTGTCATAGTGGACAACGATTATAAGACTGTACGGTTCTTCACGTCGTGTCTTTCAGTGATAGAAAAGAGGCGTTCAAGTTGCTAGCAACGACGCGTCGGCGGCATGTTTTGCAGGTTAGCCTACCATTGGAGTCGTGAGTTCTCCCTTTCCTCTCTTTGGCACCAATTCTTCTCCAGATTTTGTTGGTTTGGCTTCTATTGTGCTCTCCGTCTGTGCAATGTTGACATCCATGCTCCTTACTGTAAAGTTCTTTGAAGTGAAGTGAAAATTCTCCCTCAGGGTAAAAAATACACAATATAAACAATAGTGTTGTATCGTATGATAAGACATTCTTATGTCATATTACCATATATACCAGATTTTCCGGCCTATAAGCCCCTACTTTTTTCCCAATGCTTTGCATCCGCGGCTTATAAAACAGTGCGTCTAATTCAGTGGTTCTTAACCTGGGTTCGATCGAGTCGGGCTCAGGGGTTCGGCGGAGGTCAAGACACACCCGACTCATCGTGTAAATAAAAACTTCTCCCTATCGGCGTATTACGGATACGGCAACAGCAGAAGTCAGACTGATTTGCAGGTGTGTAATTTGTTGTGAGTTTATGCACTGTGTTGGTTTTGTTCTTTGAACAAGGTGATGTTCATGCATGGTTCATTTTGTGCACCAGTAATGAAACATGTCAACACTTTAGTATGGGGAACATATTCACCATTAATTAGTTGCTTATTAACATGCAAATTAGTAACATATTAGCTCTTAACTAGTCATTATTAAGTACTTATTAATGCCTTATTCGGCATAGCCTTCACCCTATAACCCTGGCCCTAACCCTCTGACCCTAACCAAATAACTCTAAATTAAGTCTTTGTTACTTAGAATATGTTCCCCTAGTGTCCAAAAAACTCTAAATTAAGTCTTTGTTACTTAGAATATGTTCCCCGTACTAAAGTGTTACCAAAAACATATAACTTTGTCTTGAATTTGAAAAAAAAAACATTTTATTTGTCACTAAAGAAGGGTTCGGTGAATGCGCATATGAAACTGGTGGGGTTCGGTACCTCCAACAAGGTTAAGAACCACTCGTCTAATTTATGGATTTTTCTTCGCCAAAGTCATACTAGTTTGTATTCAACAAATAGTTTTCATATTACACCAACAGAGACACTGAAAAGGCATGTTTTATAGGTGAGCCTACCATTGGAGTCGTGAGTTCTCCCTTTCCTCTCTTTGGCACCAATTCTTCTCCAGGTTTTGTTGGTTTGGCTTCTATTGTGCTCTCCGTCTGTGCAATGTTGACATCCATGCTCCTTACTGTAAAGTTCTTTGAAGTGAAGTGAAAATTCTCCCTCAAGGTAAAAAATACACAATATAAACAATAGTGTTGTATCGTACGATAAGACATTCTGTCATATTACCATATATACCAGATTTTCCCGCCTATAAGCCCCTACTTTTTTCCCCAATGCTTTGCATCCGCGGCTTATAAAACAGTGCGTCTAATTTATGGATTTTTCTTCGCCAAAGTCATAATAGTCTGTATTCAACAAATAGTTTTCATATTACACCAACAGAGACACTGAAAAGGCATGTTTTATAGCAGGGGTCACCAACGGGGTGCCCGCGGGCACCAGGTCGCCCGTAAGGACCAGATGAGTCGCCCGCTGGCCTGTTCTAAAAATAGCTCAAATAGCAGCACTTACCAGTGAGCTGCCTCTATTTTTTAAATTGTATTTATTTACTAGTAAGCTGGTCTCGCTTTGCCCGACATTTTTAATTCTAAGAGAGACAAAACTCAAATAGAATTTGAAAATCCAAGAAAATATTTTAAAGACTTGGTCTTCACTTGTTTAAATAAATTCATTAATTTTTTTACTTTGCTTCTTATAACTTTCAGAAAGACAATTTTAGAGAAAAAATACAACCTTAAAAATAATTTTAGGATTTTTAAACACATATACCTTTTTACCTTTTAAATTCCTTCCTCTTCTTTCCTGACAATTTAAATCAATGTTAAAGTAAATTTATTTTTTTTATTGTAAAGAATAATAAATACATTTTGATTTAATTCTTCATTTTAGCTTCTGTTTTTTTTGACGAAGAATATTTGTGAAATATTTCTTCAAACTTATTATGATTAACATTCAAAAAAATTATTCTGGCAAATCTACAAAATCTGTAGAATCAAATTTGGATCTTATTTCAAAGTCTTTTAAATTTCTTTAAAACATTTTGTTCTGGAAAATCTAGAAGAAATAATGATTTGTCTTTGTTAGAAATATAGGTTGGTCCAATTTGTTATATATTCTAACAAAGTGTAGATTGGATTTTAACCTATTTAAAACATGTCATCAAAATTCTAAAATTAATCTTAATCAGGAAAAATTACTAATGATGATCCATAAATTCTTTTTTAAATTTTTTCAAAAAGATTTGTATTAGCTAGTTTTTCTCTTCTTTTTTTCGGTTGAATTTTGAATTTTAAAGAGTCGAAATTGAAGATAAATAAACTATGTTTCAAAATGTAATTGTCATTTTTTTTCGTGTTTTCTCCTCTTTTAAACCATTCAATTAAGTGTAAATATCATTAATTATTAATAATAACATAGAGTTACAGGTAAATTGAGCAAATTGGCTATTTCTGGCAATTTATTTAAGTGTGTATCAAACTGGTAGCCCTTCGCATTAATCAGTACCCAAGAAGTAGCTCTTGGTTTCAAAAAGGTTGGTGACCCCTGTTTTATAGGTGAGCCTACCATTGGAGCCGTGAGTTCCCCTTTCCTCTCTTTGGCACCAATTCTTCTCCAGATTTTGTTGGTTTGGCTTCTATTGTGCACTCCGTCTGTGCAATGTTGACATCCACGCTCCTTACTGTAAAGTTCTTTGAAGTGAAGTGAAAATTCTCCCTCAAGGTAAAAAATACACAATATAAACAATGTTGTATCGTACGATAAAACATTCTTATGTCATATTACCATATATACCAGATTTTCCGGCCTATAAGCCCCTACTTTTTTTCCAGTGCTTTGCATCCGCGGCTTATAAAACAGTGCGTCTAATTCAGTGGTTCTTAACCTGGGTTCGATCGAGTCGGGCTCAGGGGTTCGGCGGAGGTCAAGACACACACGACTCATCGTGTAAATAAAAACTTCTCCCTATCGGCGTATTACGGATACGGCAACAGCAGAAGTCAGACTGATTTGCGGGTGTGTAATTTGTTGTGAGTTTATGCACTGTGTTGGTTTTGTTCTTTGAACAAGGTGATGTTCATGCATGGTTCATTTTGTGCACCAGTAATGAAACATGTCAACACTTTAGTATGGGGAACATATTCACCATTAATTAGTTGCTTATTAACATGCAAATTAGTAACATATTAGCTCTTAACAAATCATTATTAAGTACTTATTAATGCCTTATTCGGCATAGTCTTCACCCTCTAACCCTGGCCCTAACCCTCTAACCCTAACCAAATAACTCTAAATTAAGTCTTTGTTACTTAGAATATGTTCCCCGTACTAAAGTGTTACCAAAAACATATAATTTGTCTTGAATTTGAAAAAAAAAACATTTTATTTGTCACTAAAGAAGGGTTCGGTGAATGCGCATATGAAACTGGTGGGGTTCGGTACCTCCAACAAGGTTAAGAACCACTGGTCTAATTTATGGATTTTTCTTCGCCAAAGTCATAATAGTTTGTATTCAACAAATACTTTTCATATTACACCAACAGAGACACTGAAAAGGCATGTTTTATAGGTGAGCCTACCATTGGAGTCGTGAGTTCTCCCTTTCCTCTCTTTGGCACCAATTCTTCTCCAGGTTTTGTTGGTTTGGCTTCTATTGTGCTCTCCGTCTGTGCAATGTTGACATCCACGCTCCTTACTGTAAAGTTCTTTGAAGTGAAGTGAAAATTCTCCCTCAAGGTAAAAAATTACACAATATAAACAATGTTGTATCGTACGATAAGACATTCTTATGTCTTATTACCATATATACCGTATTTTCCAGACTATAAGCCCCTACTTTTTTTCCAACGCTTTGAATCTTACAAAACAGTGCGTCTAATTTATGGATTGTTCTTCGCCAAAGGCCATAATAGTTTGTATTCAACAAATAGTTTTCATATTACACCAACAGAGACACTGAAAAGGTGTGGTATTGTTTGTGCTATTGTGCCATTTTGTGGACGAGTTTTCTCACTGCAAGTTGAAAATTCACTTCCTGTTGCATGCCTTGAACCGGAAGTAAAACCATCTATAGTGTTTCTGCTCGAAATAATTCTTCATTCGTCACTCCAAGCAACGTTTTTAAGTTTTACAATATAACTAAAACAATCTAAACCGTCCATGTGTGATGTCTGTAGGTGTGTTTTAATGCATATTTGCACGTACTATTGTAATGTAATCAAGCTAGGGTCGTTAGCATTAGTGGCCTAGTGGTTAAAGTGTCCGCCCTGAGATCGGTAGGTTGTGAGTTCAAACCCCGGCCGAGTCATACCAAAGACTAGAAAAATGGGACCCATTGCCTCCCTGCTTGGCACTCAGCATCAAGGGTTGGAATTGGGGGTTAAATCAGCAAAAATTATTCCCGGGCGCGGCCACCGCTGCTGCCCACTGCTCCCCTCACCTCCCAGGGGGTGATCAAGGGTGATGGGTCAACAGCAGAGAATAATTTCGCCACACCAAGTGTGTGTGTGACAATCATTGGTACTTTGACTTTATATGCTAACACATTTACAAGTGTCTGTGTTAGTATTATTAACTTACAATGTCATTATTTTTTAATTGTTCCAGTTTTGTAAATTCATTAAAAAGGTCACTGTAAAGTTATCGAGTCTGTTGAGCTGATTGGAGAGCGAGCTTCCGTAGCGAGTGGGCCCATGACGATGACTTCTGTTTCAGCCGTTTTACTGCCGTGTTACATACACCAGTGTTTTTCAACCTTTTTTGAGCCAAGGCACATTTTTTGCGTTGAAAAAATCCGGAGGCACACCACCAGCAGAAATCATTAAAAAACGAAACTCAGTTGACAGTAAAAAGTCGTCGTCGCAATTGTTGGATATGAATTCAAACCATAACGAAGCATGCATCAATATAGCTCTTGTCTCAAAGTAGGTGTACTGTCACATCACACCCTGACTTATTTTGAGTTTTTTTTTTCTGTTTTCCTGTCTGTAGTGTTTTAGTTCTTGTCTTGCGCTCCCATTTTGGTGGCATTTTCTCTTTTTTTGGTATTTTCCTGTAGCAGTTTCATGTCTTCCTTAGAGCGATATTTCCCGCATCTACTGTGTTTCTATCCTTCTTCGTGGGGACAATGTCGATTGTCATGTCATGTTCGGATGGACATCGTGGACACCGTCTTTGCTCCACAGTAAGTCTTTGCTGTTGTCCAGCATTCTGTTTTTGTTTACTTTGTAGCCAGTTCAGTTTTAGTTTGGTTCTGCATAGCCTTCCCTAAGCTTTAATGCCTTTTTCTTAGGGGCACTCACCTTTTGTTTATCTTTGGTTTAAGCATTAGATACCCTTTTATCTGCACGCTGCCTCCCACTGTTTCCGACATCTACAAAGCAATTAGCTGCCTGCTGCCACCTACTGATATGGAAGAGTATTACACGGTTACTCTGCCGAGCTCTAGACAGCACCGACACTCAACAACAACACATCATTTGCAGACTATAATTACTGGTTTGCAAAAAATATTTTTTACCCAAAATAGGTGAAATTAGATCATCTCCCACGGCACACTAGTGTGCCACGGCACACTGGTTGAAAAACACTGACATACACCATTAGGAAACAATTAAAGTATGTATACAAACATTTACAAAATCCGGCATATATCTGCGGCATACAGTCTGGTGCGGCTAATGTATAATAACAAAAAAATTATATTTATTTTTTTAGCTCAGCACTAGGTTTGATTCAAAAATCATGTTGCATCGCCCCCCCAGGAAACAGAATAAAAAATCCTGTGTCGATTTACATCTCTCGTGGGCAAAGAACTGAAATTGTCATTCAGTATTTTGAATTTATTTCCAAATACATCCATGTGACACAAACAGACATTTACTATACAACGACAACGACCCTTCACAGCCAATTGGGGTCTAGTTCCACATAACATCTCCATACAATAAATGACATTTCAACAGGGAGTACATTTATTTGTGTGTGTGGAGAGTACAAATCAGAAGCAGCCATTCTCATTTGAGACTCTTAACTTAGACAATCAGAACATGGGAGTGGCTTGTGTTGTTTGGCCTTGTATTTGATTATCTCTGTTGGTGCGGTAATGAGAGGAAGAGGGAGATACATTACTGTTTAGGAATGTCAGAACCCAACATGAAGGACAAGGGCGCATGTACTCTGAAGGAGGGACCAGGTCATAATTTTTGGATCACCACTTGAAACTTACCTGCAAAAAGCAAACAGCAGGCAAAACGTCAAACATTTGGTTTAACTGGAAGTAACCTTAATAGACTTGTGCAAAAGTCAATACATTTTTAAAACCACTCGCATGAATATCAAGACTTTGGCTTCTATTTAATAAAAACAGTGGGACCTCTAATGTTGAACACTGGTGGACATCAACATTAGTTCAGATTTCCAACTTATTTTCCATATAGGAAATAAAAAGGGAAACAATTACCTCTGGTGTTAAACTGCCACTAGTATTAAAATAGGATATCTGTCTGATATAGAAAAAATAAAGTATGATATTATATCAGCATGCATATAAAACGTCAAATATAAAAAAATCGATACAGGTAGTCTGTTCTGCTCACGCGAACGTCTCTTCTTGCTAGCTTAGCAGACAGAGAGGTTTCCATTTGGGAGTCTTTACTTCAAAACACTGTAAAACTGAATACATTTGTCAATATAACTTACATGGGAAACAAAATAACCTCTCTATGACATTCCAACATAAAATAAATGCATTAAAAAATGTGCTAGCTTGATGCTAATTTACATTAGCCATATGCATGCTAATATTTAGCATTAGCAATTTTACAATGCTATTTCAACACATCCAAATTTGTCAATCTGACTAAAAACTAAAATACACGTTGCAATCAAACAGCGGGTGTGATATATGTACAATATTTAGAGCAGGGGTCCCCAAAATCCAGTGCGCGGGAAGTCCCAAGTTAAAAAAAAAAATATATATATATATATATATTTTTTTTTTTTTAATTGGTCCTTTCTAATCCATTTTCTACCGCTTGTTACTCTTGGCGTCTCCTTGCCGCTCAGGCAAATCATATTGTCTAAAAATGCATTTTTCCATCGATAACGTGACATCATCGCGCTCAAAATGCATATATATATATATATATATGTATGTATGTATATATGTATATATATATGTATGTATGTATATGTATATATATATATATATATATATATATATATATATATATATATATATATATATATATATATGTATGTATGTATGTATGTATGTATGTATGTATGTGTGTGTGTGTGTATATATACATACATATATATGTATACAGCCCGGCCCCCCGGCCAAATTTTTGTAACCCAAACGAGTCAAAAGGTCTGTGGACCCCTGACTTAGAGTATTAACACTTTGTAGGACTCAACAAAATACAAAACTGCCACTTTCACCTTAAATCTGCCATATTTGCCGGTTAGGTAGATGTTTAAAGGCTGCTCACGTTCAATTAGTTCTAGTTTAAACCTAAGGATGGAGAAAAAGAACAGTACAACAACGTAGTTTGGAGTGACGTATGGTCTCGCACGGCAGCCATTGCATCCGTTTTTTTAATCCTTTTCTAACGCAAGGATCTCTCCTGTGGGTAGGGATGTTTCACGGGTATGCAAACGTGTATGTAAAGAAAAAATGAAAGCCAACCAATCGATATCGGTACCAGCTAATATTCAAGGCTGCAATGTTGGTATCGTATCAGGAGTGAAGAGGTTGTATCATAAAACATTTATTATCAGTTGAGGCACACTTTTAAGTCGCTTTTTAACATTAATTTGTCCTAAACCGTGATAACAAGTCACAATTTAATATGATGACGCTCGCGCAGAAAGTGTCACGAAAGCCACAAAAGTCTTGTTCTAACGTGCCAGAGGCTGCTCACCTTGGAGACCTGCTGCGGAAAGAGGTATGGCTACGGTCCTATGTAGTATGATGTGATTTGGCATATTTTCTATGGGAAATATTGGTGGACTAGCGCAATGGACAGCCTCAAACGTTCAAGATGACGACTACAGACATGTGAGGTCTGATGGTACTTACTGGATAGCATGACAGATATGTGAGGTCTGATGGTACTTACAGGATGGCATGACAGATACGGGGCATGACAGATATGTGAGGTCTGATGGTACTTACAGGATGGCATGACAGATATGGGCCATGACAGATATGTGAGGTCTGATGGTACTTACAGGATGGCATGACAGACACCTCAGCTGTCACCACACTTTCCAGACCAAGATTCGACAGGGCTCCTCTCACCACGCCACATGAGAATGCCAGGTACTGACGGGGAAACACACGCTAACATCAGAACCACTAATAAAAGTTTATGTAAGGTGTGGACTGACCTTCGGTGCTTGATCCAGATACTGTTTTCCATTGGAGAGCTGTGTGAGCAAAGTAAACTTGTTGTCCTGCAACACGTAGGTGCCCTACGACGACAGACACATCGGTGGAAGGTGAATCATAAAGAAACGTTCATGAATAGAAAAAACCTGTTTCCATTTTCACCTGGTGGTTGGTTCGGAGATTGTCCACCTGCCTCCTGAAGACCTTTGTCCAGAAGTCTTTACAAACAAACTTCATTACATCCAACTCGTCCTTGAAGCAGGGGGAGTCCCTAGTTAACCTTGGAAGGCAAAGACACAACATACAAACCAGGATTGTGAAGATATTGTTACATAAATTGTATATGTGAGTTATTTACCTCTCAATAAGCCCTTGCCCCACTCTGAAGCCCATTCCCTCCAGGACAGAAACACGGGAAGCTCTGTCCTGTATAGAAAAGTAATATTGACATGCGGTACAGTACAATTTATTAAGACATGGTGTAAGTATGTGTGTATTCCTTTTATTATGTTCCTTCTGACTGTACATGTACTATAAATGTATAATGTATTTATATTATTCACATGTGAATAATGCTGTGTAATAGACTGTATTTATGTTATTCACATGTGAATAATGCTGTATAACAGACTGTATATATGTTATTCACATGTGAATAATGCTGTATTATAGACTGTATTTATGTTATTCACTGCAGCTGAGATAGGCTCCAGCAGCCCCTGGCGACCCCGAAAGGGACAAGCGGTAGAAAATGGATGGATGGATGGACATGTGAATAATGCTGTATAATAGACTGTATTTATGTTATTCACATGTGAATAATGCTGTATAATAGACTGTATTTATATTATTCACATGTAAAAAATACCTAAGTGTTTATTGTCTATTGTGAGCGAACTGTGGTGCTGAATTTCCCCCAGGGATCAATAAAGTACTTTCTATTCTATTCGCCGCTGGTTGGTCACTCAGCGCGTTTCACACTTGATCGGGCCATCGTGACTGAGTAGCGACCGAACATCTGTTTTCAGAGTTCAACTGCCATGGCTTTGTTGTCATCACCACTACACACCAATACCGACGACGCAGAACACATATCCTATAGGGCTGCGAATCTTTGGGTGTCCCACGATTCGATTCAATATCCATTCTTGGGGTCACGATTCGATTATAAATCGATTTTTTCGATTCAAAGCGATTCTCGATTCAAAAACGATATTTTTCCGATTCAAAACAATTCTCTATTCATTCAATACATAGGATTTCAGCAGGATCTACCCCAGTCTGCTGACATGCAAGCAGAGTAGTAGATTTTTGTAAAAAGCTTTTATAATTGTAAAGGACAATGTTTTATCAACTGATTGCAATAATGTACATTTGTTTTAACTATTAAATGAACCACAAATATGACTCATTTTATCTTTGTGAAAATATTGGACACAGTGTGTTGTCAAGCTTATGAGATGCGATGCAAGTGTAAGCCACTGTGACACTATTGTTCTTTTTAATTTTTTATTTCTTTATAAATGTCTAATGATAATGTCAATGAGGGATTTTTAATCACTGCTATGTTGAAATTGTTACTAATTAGACTTAGACTTCCTTTTTTTTGTCATTCAAATTTGAACTTTACAGTACAGATAAGAACGAAATTTCGTTACATAAGCTCATGGTATAGTGCAGGATAAAAAAGCAATAAGGTGCATATATAAATAAATAAATAGGTTACTGTACAGATAAATATATTGCACTTTTCCACATGCATCCACGTTTATGGATGTATGTTATATTGTCTTTTTTATTCCAGCGAGTTAATCCATTTTGGGGGGAGTTGAGGGGATAATTATGATGCAATATTGATACTGTTGTTGATAATATTCATTTTTGTTTCACTACTTTTGGTTTGTTCTGTGTCTCCTCTCAATTGCTCTGTTTATTGCAGTTCTGAGTGTTGCTGGGTCGGGTTTGGTTTTGGAATTGGATTGCATTGTTATGGTATTGCTGTGTATTGTTTTGTTGGATTGATTAATAAAAAAAATAAAATAAAAAAATTCGATTTTTGAAAAATTAGAATCGATACTGAATCGTGCAACATGAGAATGGCGATTTGAATTCGAATCGATTTTTTCCCACAACCCTAATATCTTAGTTTATCCGGAAGATCAAAGTTTTCGGCTTGAACAAGTACTCGCGCCAGAAAGCTACGACAAAATTTGGCAAGGATCCCCCGGGAGGAGCTAGACGAAGTGGCTGGAGAGAGGAAAGTCTGGGCTTCCCTGCTTAGGCTGCTGCCACCGCGACCCGACCTCGGATAAGCGGAAGAAGATGGACGGATGGGTACATACAGGAACGGTCAAAGGTTGTTAATAAGACATGATGTACACACGTGTTTATTATATACGAACCTTGTTGTCTGTTTCCCCTTTACATGGTCGACTATCCCTGTAAACATGTGACACCATCTCCATATGGAGGAACTCGAACAGAGCTTCGTCAGCCATTCCTGGCAAGGAGGACATAATAAATAAAACATACTAATACAATATAAAGATCATTTTTAAATGCTTAACTCGAGTAAGATTGAAACAGGGCTAGCTTAGTCGTTAGCTTACACCAAGCAACAATTCATCGCACATTTATAACGTTACTCCCCCAATTGCGATAATGAATTAAATAGGCATTAATTCGACGATATATATATATATAGTTTCGTGAGTATAATGAGACAGATAATGAGTGAAATAAACCGTTAAACCTTACTTGCCGGACGAACTGAAGCAACTGACGTAAACAGAATCACTTCCGGGATGCACTCGTAATAATCACCGGCGCACACCGTGGAGTTTAACGGTCAAAGCACAGTTGGTTAAACAACCGTAATTTAAAAGCGTGTTTCACATCCGAGAAAAATTAACTAAAATACGTTAAATTTTTTATGTGTTTTAAATATAAGATACTCGTGGAAAGATTTACCCGCCATGTCGGTGTACGCTAGATATAAAATAAAGCATACATTTCGTCCAATCACAGCTTGAAGCGTTAAGTCCACGTGATGTCCATACTACTTTCTGATTGGTAGCTGGCAATGAAAACAAAAACAACTTCCTGGCTGCTCATGTGATCGTTCGACTGTGTGGTCCAGGTAGTTTAGTTGGATTTTGATTAATGGCATCAAAATGAAGAAATATGTTATCGTCATTATTGCTGACATTTGAACTCAATCGAATCTGTGTGCAGGATCGTGTGGTCATGTCGAGCAAATACCCGATAGTGGTGCAGGGCGAGGCATCAGAGACGGACTCGGATGAGGAGGTCTACATCACCTCCCTGCCCGCTCCCCAGACCTCCATCGTGGGGGCCAAGGTAGTTGTCTTGTGCATCATGCAAAAACCCAAAACCAGTGAAGTTGGCACGTTGTGTAATTCCATCCATTCATCCATCTTCTTTTGCTTATCCGAGGTCGGGTCGCGGGGGCAGCAGCCTAAGCAGGGAAGCCCAGACTTCCCTCTCCCCAGACACTTCGTCCAGCTTCGTAAATAAAAACAATGATTTGCATATCCTTTTCAACTTATATTCAATTGAATAGACTGCAAAGACAATGGTAAATAAAAATAGAATACAATGATTTGCAAATCCTTTTCAACTTATAGTCAATTGAATAGACTGCAAATACAAGATATTTCATGTTTTTTTTTTGCAAATAATCATTGACTTAGAATTTAATGGCAGCAACTCATTGCAAAAAAGTGGCATTTTTACCACTGTGTTACATGGCCTTTCCTTTTAACAACACTCAGTAAATGTTTGGGAACTGAGGAGACACATTTTTGAAGCTTTTCAGGTGGAATTCTTTCCCATTCTCGCTTGATGTACAGCTTAAGTCAGGGGTGGGCAATTATTTTTTACCGGGGCCCGCATGAGCAACCCGAGCATTGCTGGAGGGCCACATCAACAATATTTCAATTAAATTGTGCTCAATATTATTTTTGATATACCGTAAGATAAAAAATAGCAATAATAATTTAATTTAACCTAACTTAACTTTATACCAAAGCAGATTGCTTTTGATGGTTTTATTTAAACTCTTAATCCTTAAATATTTATATTAGGCCATGTGAAATGGTCTGAGATGGTCTCAACCCGCCTCGTTACAGTGCGTCGGGAGAGTGACACGTTCTCAAATGCGCCCCTCTTCTCCGAGCATATCAGCGCAACAGGGTCCTTAATAAACTCTTCGTCAGAAAACGCCTTACTTTTTCTGGCGATTTTGTGAGAAATGACGAAACATGTCCTGACGGCCGCATCTCTGGGGGTGTGAAATTTGGCAAAAAGTCCTTGTTGAGTTTGCAGTTTTACCATCAATACATCAGCCTCCCTTGCGCGCTCTTCATCAGACAGATTCCATCAGTACAAAACGCTTTTCAAAACAAAAGCAGCACCGTTGTATTGCACACTCGACGTTGATACGTTTTAAAATGTATTTTGTAATTTATGATTGGCCTCACGCGGGCCCGCGGGCCGCAAAATGCCCAAGTCTGGCTTAAGTTGTTCAACAGTCCGGGGGTCTCCGTTGTGCTATTTTAGGCTTCATATTGCGCCACACATTTTAAACAGGAGACAGGTCTGGACTACAGGCAGGCCAGTCTAGTACCCGCACTCTTTCACTCTGAAGCCACGCTGTTGTAACACGCGGCTTGGCATTGTCTTGCTGAAATAAGCAGGGGCGTCCATGATAACGTTGCTTGGATGACAACTTTCTGTCTTGCCTCTGGTGAGGGCGGTCGCATTTTCCCCCCGCTCCCTTCTTCTCCCAGCTTGCTCTCTTTGTTTTGTCTTGTCCGAACTTTTTCAAAGCCTCTTTCTTTGCGCTGTCCTCAAATCTAAACATCAGACATGGAAATGATCACACCCAAGACAATGGGCACATACACACACACACACCCTGCCCCACCCCACGCCTTCACCACCGCTTGTTTGCCCTCGGGGTGATGGTCGGCTGGCAGCGCTTCATAGCAGCAGTCGACCTCCAGGGCCCCAACTCCCCGCCCCTCTGTTGCGAGTCGTCGTGATTAAATGTAACGTGTTTAGGTGTGCATGGCATAGAGGTTTTTTCCCACTCCAGACTAGACCCCCTTAGGAGCCCAGTCTAGATTGTATTTTTTTACTCATCTTCTTCCCCAGCGTTTTACCTTTTTCTTATCTTTTACGGGGCCAGCGTTCCTGTTCTGTAACCCTGTACACTGTTTGTTTGTCTAATCTTTTAACGGGTTTGTGCTGAAAACCTAGTTTTGTTGTACTTGTGCAATGACAATAAATTCCTAACCTATCCTAACATATGTTGCTCCAAAACCTGTATGTACCTTTCAGCATTAATGGTGCCTTCACAGATGTGTAAGTTACCCATGCCTTGGGCACTAAAACACCCCCATACCATCACAGATGCTGGCTTTTCAACTTTGCGCCTATAACAACCCGGATGGTTCTTTAGGTCTTTGGTCCGGAGGACACAACGTCCACAGTTTCCAAAAACAATTGGAAATGTGGACTCGTCAGACCACAGAACACTTTTACACTTTGTATCAGTCCATCTTAGATGAGCTCGGGCCTAGCGAAGCCGGC
>NC_084743.1:57787466-57799966 GCF_033978785.1 Entelurus aequoreus | reverse complement strand
TTAGTGCCCAAGGTATGGGTAACTTACACATCTGTGAAGGCGCCATTAATGCTGAAACGTACATACAGGTTTTGGAGCAACATATGTTGCCATCCAAGCAACGTCTTTCTCATGGACGCCCCTGCTTATTTCAGCAATGTGTCGCTGCTATTAAATTCAAAGTTCCTTATTATTTGCAATAAAAAAATAAAGTTTCTCAGTTGGAACATTAAATATGTTGTCTTTGCAGTCTATTCAATTGAATATAAGTTGAAAGGATTTGCAAATCATTGTAATCTGTTTTTATTGACCATTTACACAACGTGACAACTTCACTGCTTTTGGGTTTTGTATATACACACATATATATATATATATATATATATATATGTATATATATATATATATATATATATATATATATATATATATATATATATATATATATATATATATATATATATATATATATATATATATGTACACACATATATATATATATATGTACACACATATATATATATATATATGTACACACATATATATATATATATATATATATATATATATATATATATATATATATATATACAAAACCCAAAAATGCTATTAAATTCAAAGTTCCTTATTATTTGCAATAAAAAAATAAAGTTTCTCAGTTGGAACATTAAATATGTTGTCTTTGCAGTCTATTCAATTGAATATAAGTTGAAAGGATTTGCAAATCATTGTAATCTGTTTTTATTTACCATTTACACAACGTGACAACTTCACTGCTTTTGGGTTTTGTATATACACATATATATATATATATATATATATATATATATATATATATATATATATATATATATATATATATATATATATATATATATATATATATATATATATATATATATATATATATATATGTACATATATACACTATCGTTCAAAAGTTTGGGGTCACATTGAAATGTCCTTATTTTTGAAGGAAAAGCACTGTACTTTTCAATGAAGATAACTTTAAACTAGTCTTAACTTTAAAGAAATACACTCTATACATTGCTAATGTGGTAAATGACTATTCTAGCTGCAAATGTCTGGTTTTTGGTGCAATATCTACATAGGTGTATAGAAGCCCATTTCCAGCAACTATCACTCCAGTGTTCTAATGGTACAATGTGTTTGCTCATTGGCTCAGAAGGCTAATTGATGATTAGAAAACCCTTGTGCAATCATGTTCACACATCTGAAAACAGTTTAGCTCGTTACAGAAGCTACAAAACTGACCTTCCTTTGAGCAGATTGAGTTTCTGGAGCATCACATTTGTGGGGTCGATTAAACGCTCAAAATGGCCAGAAAAAGAGAACTCTTATCTGAAACTCGACAGTCTATTCTTGTTCTTAGAAATGAAGGCTATTCCACAAAATTGTTTGGGTGACCCCAAACTTTTGAACGGTAGTGTATATATATATATATATATATATATATATATATATATATATATATATATATATATATATATATATATATATATATATATATGTACACAGGCGGGCATTGGACAAAGTTGCAATGCATAAATACCAGGGATTGGTTGAATTTGTGTGAATTGGCGAGACTCATTATTAGTCCCTGGAGGGACTAATAATGAGGGATCGTCTGGTTCAGAGGAAGTCTATTCAATGTATGATGAACGACCTTTAGCATGATATACAAACGACACTCTGATTGATGCCAAGGGCATTCATCTTTCTACATGTATGATTCCGCATCATCAACATCTCCTTTCCGTATTTTGCGGCCTCGATTAAACTGTCTCGGATCCCTGCTTTAAATTGCTCCGCCGCATATTAAGGGAATAGCGGCAGCGCGCCAAGCAAGTGAAGACATCATTAATCCATTGATCGGTTCCTCTGTGGTGCAGAAAACACGAGCGTAATGAGACCTCAGGGACCGGAATCTTAATTTGAGGGATCAGTGTTTCAGCTAAAGAAGCATTTCTCATACCCCATGATATCTATTATCCACGTTTTAATGAGAATCTACCGTGTGCACGTGTGCGATCCTCGGCCCCGGCGGTGCTGAATGAGCGCCGATATTGGAGGCCCAGTTTGCAAATGTTGAGATGAGGTGAGGCAAATGAACGGATCGGAGAAACATACTTCATGACATCAGATTAGGTTCAACTTGCCAAAGAGTTGTTTTCTTTGTGACGACTCGGCTTCACAACCCACCTCATACGCACCCGGGTTGCCACATAATAAAACGTAGCAGAAATAATTTGTGAAATAGTATTCAGGCTTGAGAGGGTGAATACCAGTGTAAGGTTCCTATGGGCTCACACGGGCACATAGGGCAATTAATTGGCAGATCAGCTGGCAAAGTAGACCGCAGAGAGCGGTACCTCTCAGCAAGGCAGAGGCAAAATCTTTGCTTAAAATTTTTTTTTTTGGAAGAGTACAACAGGAAGACGCTTACATGCAATGCGGAACACAGCAGGCGCGGGAAGAACTGTAAGGGGGAGCACAAAAGAGGAATAAATCATCCATCCATTTTCTGCCGCTTGTCCCCTTTGGGGTTGCGGGGGGGGGGGGGGGGTGCTGGAGCCTATCTCAGCTGCATTCGGGCGGAAGGCGGCGTACACCCTGGACAAGTCACCACCTCATCACAGGGCCAACACAGATAGGCAGACAACATTCACACTCACATTCACACACTAGGGCCAATTTAGTGTTGCCAATCAACCTATCCCCAGGTGTTTTTGGAGGTGGGAGGAAGCCGGAGGGAACCCACGCACGGGGGGAACATGCAAACTCCACACAGAAAGATCCCGAGCGCAGGATCGAACCTTCGTATTGTGAGGCAGACGCACTAACCCCTCTTCCACCGTGCTGCCCTCCAGAGGCAAAATCACTACTTAAAATATTTTTTTTGGAAGAGAGCGACAATTACATCGGGACATGGGTACAACAGGAAGACGCTTACATGCAATGCGGAACACAGCAAGCGTGGGAAGAACTGTAAGGGGGAGCACAAAAGAGGAATAAATCATATCACGCATAATATTAGGACGCAACTGTCAGGTTCAAACAGACAAGAAGCAAGGAATCATGCAGAGACAGAGTTCAATTTGGCTCATGGTGAGAGATGTATTGGGCTGTACACTCAGTTACAGTTCCAACCTACGCCCTAAGGCAGTGGTCCCCAACCTTTTTGTAGCTGGGGACCGGTCAACGCTTGAAAATTTGTCCCACGGACCAGGGGAGGGAGGGGGTGGGGTGGTGGTGGAATTTTTTAAATTTTTTTATTTTTAATTTTTATTTGTTTTCATAAAGAAATACAATCATGTGTGCTTACGGACTGTATCCCTGCAGACTGTATTGATCTATATTGATATATAATGTATATATTGTGTTTTTTATGTTGATTTAATTAAAAAAAATAAAAAAATAAAAATATTTTTTTTAAATTTTTTTATTTCTTGCGCGGTACCGGTCCGCGGCCCGATGGTTGGGGACCACTGACTTAAGGCACAGCCCACGTGCTCCTCTATTTATTCGGGAGGTCCCTGGTTACATCACTGAGGCTGCTTCTGAAGGAAGGGGGGGTAATTTCAGCAGCCCCAGTCAGACACAATATATAATCATTCAGAAATGGAAATGTGCTGACACTCGTGATATCGCCCTGTCTCTGCTTTGTCTGCGTCAGGGTACTCGATGTTCGCCCTTGGCAGTCAGCAGGCCGGGTCTGGACACAAACACTGATACGAGACGACTCGCAATCCAAGATTGCAAGTTGTCCCTTTGCACATATAGAAAAGTACGACTTCAGCACAATTGATAATGACTATAGCAACGGCCTTTAAGCATAAGAGTTGTGTGATAACTTATACATAATTATTCTAACAACACCACACTGAATAAGACATTGCGCCTTATAAACAAACACCCAACAGGATTTTGCGAGAGCTGCAATGAGGTAGAGTCATGTGGGGAATACAGTCGGGAAATGAGAAAACTGATAGAGGAAGTTAGAAGATATGGACAGAAAGAGATTACTCTCAAAGGAGTATGAAGCAGCAACCTGAACATTTTGGCAAAGTTTCCAGAACAGTTTATGGTTTATTGAATATAATTAATTATGGGAATGTATATATGTACTGTCTGAATGTGAGGGAGGGAGAGAGGAGGGTGTCTCTGGTTCACACTCCAATACAGTAGGTGGCGACAATGCACCTTTAACGTTGAGTGCCCCTGCCATTAAACAAGGAGAAGAAGATGCCTGATGCACTTTAGCCATTTGTCGCTACAAGTAGCAAGCGAGGTACCTATTAAAAGTGACGGAGAGGTGTATCTTGGCGTGCATTTATTTGGTAAACAAACACAAGCAGTCACAAAAGTATTCAGACTGATATTGGAGATCCGCCTCCAAAAGCCCAGGTTGTGTGCACTACCTCCAGAAGCCCATCCATCCATCTTCTTCCGCTTATCCGAGGTCGGGTCCCGGGGGAAGCCACTTCGTCCAGCTCCTCCCGGGGAATCCCGAGGCGTTCCCAGGCCAGCCGGGAGAGATAGTCTTCCCAACGTGTCCTGGGTCATCCTGACCAGATGCCCGAACCACCTCATCCGGCTCCTCTCGATGTGGAGGAGCAGAGGCTTTACTTTGAGCTCCCCCCGGATGACAGAGCTTCTCACCCTATCTCTAACGGAGAGCCCACCTCATTTCGGCCGCTTGTACCCGTGATCTTGTCCTTTCGGTCATAACCCAAAGCCCATGACCAGTTGAGGACTTCAAATACCTGGGCGCATGGGTCAACTCAACTGAGCAAGATCTAAAAGTGAGGAAGGCACTTGCATGGAGGGCCCTGAACGGCATGACCAGTGTATGGAACTCCAACCTCCCCCGCCAAATCAAACTCAGCTCCTTCTATGCAACAGTTGAGTCCGTTCTCCTCTATGGCAGCGAATGCTGGACCCTGAAGCCAATCCTGGAGAAGTCTCTGGATGGATGCTACACCAGGATGCTGCGTGCGGTGCTTAACATCAACAAGAGTGCGCACGTAACCAACAGAATCCTCTACAAGGGAATACCAAGGGTGAGCGAGAAGATTGTTGTAAGGAGAATGCGACTAGCGGGACACTGCCAAAGGCATCAGGAGCTGCCAGCCAGCAAATTGGTGCTGTGGGAACCAACACAAGGGTATCGGTCAAGAGGACGTCCCACACTAACATACGTGGACATACTCAAGAAGGATGCAGGAGCTCAGAGTACCAAGGAACTGGCCAAATGTATGAAGAATCGGGATGACCGGAAGCAACGATGGAAGGCTCGTCTGAGGTCGACCTAGAGAGAGAGATGACCATAGGTGAGGATGGGAACGTAGATCGCCTGGTAAATTGAGAGCTTTTCCTTCCGACTCAACTCCTTCTTCACCATAATGGATCGATACAGCGTCCGCATTACTGAAGACGCCACACCGATCCGCTTGTCGATCTCACGATCCACTCTTCCCTCACTCGTGAACAAGACTCCCAGGTACTTGAACTCCTCCAGTTGGGGTAGGGCAGACCTGGGCAAATTAAGGCCCGGGGGCCACATGCAGCCCGTTGAGCTTTTCAATCTGGCCCGCCAGACATTCCCAAATAATGTTTTTAGATCTTTAAGATGGAAAGTGTAGCTGCCATTATGATGTGCAGTGATGTTTTCTAATGACCGTAAGTCTTGAACTGTACAAAGTATTTAAATGGTTGAAATCTGCACTTATGGATGATATACCAGTTACTATGGTAATCTAATTAGTTACTATGGTAATCTAATTAGTTACTATGGTCATCAAGTTGGTAGAGTGGCTGTGCCAGCAATCGGAGGGCTGCTGGTTACTCGGGTTCAATCCCCACCTTCTACCATCCTAGTCACGTCCGTTGTGTCCTTGGACAAGAAACTTCACCCTTGCTCCTGATGGGTGCTGGTTAGCGCCTTGCATGGCAGCTCCCGCCATCAGTGTGTGAATGTGTGTGTGAATGGGTGAATGTGGAAATACTGTCAAAGCGCTTTGAGTACAAGTATAACCCATTTATCATTTCTATTTATTTATTTACTATGGTAATCTACATCACAGCAGCTCAGACAAGGCACCAAGGAGTGTGGGCGGGAAGCGTTTCCAAAGACGCGGAAGGAGATTTTCACAACAAAGTTCTAAAGCTTAGTGATGTATAGAATAGAATAGAAAGTACTTTATTGATCCCTGGGGGAAATTCAGCAAATATCACATATATCAGATTGTAGGTGGGTGTATTTTGTCCCCGTCACGTTCATATTTCACTGTTTGTTGCATTTTTGTTGTGTTTCACTTGATTGTAAAACATGTCGATCGAAAGGGGGTATGAGATTCATATTTTGTCAATATTCAGTGTTTTATCGTTCATAGAAAAATTTAAAATTCCATTACGTTTTTTAAGGCGGTCTGTCATAATGTTTTTAGCATTCAATCAGACATTATTGTGAGGTTTTGTATTAGTGTTCCTAAAAAATTGATACACCGGCCCCCAGACACATTTTTTTCTCTAAATGTGGCCCCCGAGTCAAAATAATTGCCCAGGCCTGGGGTAGGGTCTCCTCCCCAACCCGGAGATGGCACTCCACCCTTTTCCAGGCGAGAACAATGGACTCAGACTTGGAGGTGCTGATTCTCATCCCAGTCGCTTCACACTCGGCTACGAACCGATCCAGTGAGAGCTGAAGATGTTGGCCAGATGAAACCATCAGGACCACATCATCTGCAAAAAGCAGAGACCTAATCCTGTAGCCACCAAACCGGATACCCTCAACGCCCTGACTGCGCCTAGAAATTCTGTCCATAAAAGTTATGAACAGAATCGGTCCAGAAACGGGTCCAACTTACTGCCGGCTCCTGAAGCGTGTAAGCTAAGTTGTATCACTTCTGCAAGTGCTTAGAAAACACAATTTAGAAAAACTCTTCTGTCGTTTGGCAAATACTTTTCTGAACTTAGCTATTGTCATGGCTTATTGTACGAATAAAATAAACAAAAACAAAAATGTAAAAATAGAGCAAAAAGGCATCATGCAATGAGAAACGAATATGCTGTGAATCTCTGATTGGTACTGACGGAGTGGGTTACTTTCTAGGTAAGTGGGTGACTTGTGTGACGCGTCTTCATCCAGTGCTTCCTTGAATGCACTAACTTTGTCGAGTCGGTAGCCACAGAGCGATGTTGTCCTCCAGTGTTGTGGCAATGGAAGATCTGTGCTTGTTGTGTGCAGTCATGCTTAGCCAGCCAGATAAACTAAGAGTGCATCCTCGGGCACTCCATGAAACCGCCAATGACCTGACTAATGTGGGTGAATACCCCTCTACCACACACACACACACACACACACACACACACACACACACACACACACACACACACACACACACACACACACACACACACACACACACACCTTCTTGTATTTCTTACCTTCTTGAGACCTCCAAAAAATGCCTACCTCTTTAGGACCACCCTTTCTAGATATATAAAGATTTGGATTTACAACATTAATAATATATGCAAATATATATATATTTTTAATTAATTTTAATTTTTTGGGATTTTTTGTTTGTACTGGTTTTTTAATCTTCATTATTTACTTCAAGTTATTACAGTATGTCTCTATATACACATATACAATTTTTTTTTAAAATTAATTTTGGCCAAAGGGGGCACATTTCAATTTCTTACACAGACTTGTTATTACATATGTTGGCCAGAGGGGGAGCACTTCAATTTTTTACACACACTTGTTATTTCATATGTTGACCAGAGGGGGATCACTTTAAAAACTGTTGCGTCTGACCAGTCTACCTCTCAGGGAATTAAAGTCACTGGTCAATCCCAAATTCTTTCAGATGACATATATATGCAGAGTAAGAAGGACCATCAAGACAGAATAGGAATATTATCATGTTTTACTGAAGCTTCAGGAGACCAGCCCACATCAATACAGTCATACCGTCATCTCGGGATGGTCTAACATTCAAACAGGAAGAGACAACTTCTTGAATACGCAAAACAGCCCCCACCCTCTCCAGAAAGGAATACAGGCTCATTGTTCTACTACAGATAAGATATAAGGGAGTACTCAAACTCCTACATTCCAAGTCTTCAAGGTAACACACACAGTTTACTGGCGGACATAAAATGAAAAAATAGAAAGAGTACAAATGGAAAAACACTAGCTGCTTTAAACATGACTATGAATAGAGAAAGAACTCTTAAACATATATGCATTCTCCACAATCCCCCTTCTTTTGTGATCACCCTAATTTTGATAGATTTCACCACCAGGGGTGCAAATGAGATCTCTATTTTTTGTTTTTTGCAATGTGCTTAAGGCCGATGACAAACGAGTCATGGACCACAGATGGCCCCTGTGCTGCACTTTGGGCAAACCAGCTGTAGATGCTAACTGTTAATGGTCACTGTAGTCTTAGTACCGTAGTGTATATGTTCATCCTATGGTCACATATTAGACGCGGGTTGTCTTACGTCAGCACCGGAAGTCGCAAAATCAGTTGTTCACCTGGCGGGCTTTTTCGGGGGTGAATAGGGAAGTCCTTCTTTAGCTGCCGTCTTGTTTGATCATATATTGCTGCCTTTGCACCTGTCAATGTTTACTTTTGTATGCACATTAAATCAACAAAAAATCCTGACTTTGGAGCAATGTTCACAGACTCTAGTATTTGGCTCTCTATTAGATGCAATGGTTTTCCGTATTCGGACCATGATTTATGTCCTAACTTTTTCACTGGTCCTCATATGGAAAATATTTTCCTTGTTAATGTCTCAAGAAGGGTAGAAATACAAGAACACACACACACACACACACACACATATTCTTGTATTTCTTACATTCTTGAGACCTCCGAAAAATGCCTACCTCTTTCGGACCACCCTTTCTAGATATATAAAGATTTGTATTTACAACATTAATAATATATGCAAACTATGCAATTATAAAAAAGGTAAACTTTTAGTTATTATTTATATTTATTTTGTAATTGGTTTTTAATCTTCATTATTTGGTCCTAACTTGTTCACCGGTCCTCACATGGACGGTACTTTTACTTGTTGATGTCTCAAAAGGGCAGAAATACAAGAACACACACACACACACACACACACACACACACATTCTTGTATTTCTTACCTTCTTGACACCTCCGAAAAATGCCTACCTCTTTCGGACCACCTTTTCTAGATGTATAAAGATTTGTATTTAAAACATTAATAATATATACATACTAAGCAAATATAAAAAAGGTATGCTTTTAGTTATTATTTATATTTTTTTTGTAATTGTTTTATAATCTTCATTATTCGGTCCTAACTTGTTCACCGGTCCTCACATGGACGGTACTTTTACTTGTTGATGTCTCAAAAAGGGCAGAAATACAAGAATCCCCCCCCACACACACACACACACATTCTTGTATTTCTTACCTTCTTGAGACCTCCGAAAAATGCCTATCTCTTTAGGACCAGCCTTTCTAGATATATAAAGATTTGTATTTACAACATTAATAATATATACATACTATGCAAATATAAAAAAAAGGTAAGCTTTTAGTTATTATTCATATTTATTTTGTAATTGGTTTTTAATCTTCATTATTTGGTCCTAACTTGTTCACCGGTCCTCACATGGACGGTACTTTTACTTGTTGATGTCTCAAGAAGGGTAGAAATACAAGAACACACACACACACACACAAACACACACACACACACATACATTCTTGTATTTCTTACATTCTTGAGACCTGAGAAAAATGCCTACCTCTTTAGTACCAGCCTTTCTAGATATATAAAGATGTGTATTCACAACATTAATAATATATACAAACTATGCAAATATAAAAAAAAGGTAAGCTTTTAGTTATTATTTATATTCATTTTATAATTGGTTTTTAATCTTCATTATTCGGTCCTAACTTGTTCAGCGGTCCTCATATGGAAGGTACTTTTACTTGTTGATGTCTCAAAAAGGGTAGAAATACAAGAACACACACACACACACACACACACACACACACACACACACACACACACACACACACATTCTTGTATTTCTTACCTTCTTGAGACCTCCGAAAAATGCCTACCTCTTTAGGACCACCCTTTCTAGATATATAAAGATTTGTATTCACAACATTAATAATATATGCATACTATGCAAATATAAAAAAGGTATGCTTTTAGTATTAGTTATTATTAATATTTTTTTTGTAATTGTTTTTTAATCTTCATTATTCGGTCTTAACTTGTTCACCGGTCCTCATATGGACGGTACTTTTACTTGTTGATGTCTCAAAAAGGGTAGAAATACAAGAACCCACACACACACACACACACACACACACACACACACACACACACACACACACACACACACACACACACACACACACACACACACACACACACACACACACACATTCTTGTATTTCTTACATTCTTGAGACCTCCAAAAAATGACTACATCTTTCGGACCACCCTTTCTAGATATATAAAGATGTGTATTCACAACATTAATAATACATGCATAATATGCAAATATAAAAAAGGTATGCTTTTAGTTATTATTAATATTTTTTTTGTAATTGTTTTTTAATCTTCATTATTCGGTCCTAACTTGTTCACAGGTCCTCACATGGACGGTACTTTTTCTTGTTGATGTCTCAAGAAGGGTAGAAATACAAGAACACACACACACACACACACACACACACACACACACACACACACACACACACACACACACACACACACACACACACACACACACACACACACACACACACACACACACATTCTTGTATTTCTTACCTTCTTGAGACCTCCGAAAAATGCCTACCTCTTTAGGACCACCCTTTCTAGATATATAAAGATTTGTATTCACAACATTAATAATATATGCATACTATGCAAATATAAAAAAGGTATGCTTTTAGTATTAGTTATTATTAATATTTTTTTTGTAATTGTTTTTTAATCTTCATTATTCGGTCTTAACTTGTTCACCGGTCCTCATATGGACGGTACTTTTACTTGTTGATGTCTCAAAAAGGGTAGAAATACAAGAACCCACACACACACACACACACACACACACACACACACACACACACACACACACACACACACACACACACACACACACACACATTCTTGTATTTCTTACATTCTTGAGACCTCCAAAAAATGACTACATCTTTCGGACCACCCTTTCTAGATATATAAAGATGTGTATTCACAACATTAATAATACATGCATAATATGCAAATATAAAAAAGGTATGCTTTTAGTTATTATTAATATTTTTTTTGTAATTGTTTTTTAATCTTCATTATTCGGTCCTAACTTGTTCACAGGTCCTCACATGGACGGTACTTTTTCTTGTTGATGTCTCAAGAAGGGTAGAAATACAAGAACACACACACACACACACACACACACACACACACACACACACACACACACACACACACACACACACACACACACACACACACACACACACACACACACACACATTCTTGTATTTCTTACCTTCTTGAGACCTCCGAAAAATGCCTACCTCTTTAGGACCACCCTTTCTAGATATATAAAGATTTGTATTCACAACATTAATAATATATGCATACTATGCAAATATAAAAAAGGTATGCTTTTAGTATTAGTTATTATTAATATTTTTTTTGTAATTGTTTTTTAATCTTCATTATTCGGTCTTAACTTGTTCACCGGTCCTCATATGGACGGTACTTTTACTTGTTGATGTCTCAAAAAGGGTAGAAATACAAGAACCCACACACACACACACACACACACACACACACACACACACACACACACACACACACACACACACACACACACACACACACACACACATTCTTGTATTTCTTACATTCTTGAGACCTCCAAAAAATGACTACATCTTTCGGACCACCCTTTCTAGATATATAAAGATGTGTATTCACAACATTAATAATACATGCATAATATGCAAATATAAAAAAGGTATGCTTTTAGTTATTATTAATATTTTTTTTGTAATTGTTTTTTAATCTTCATTATTCGGTCCTAACTTGTTCACAGGTCCTCACATGGACGGTACTTTTTCTTGTTGATGTCTCAAGAAGGGTAGAAATACAAGAACACACACACACACACACACACACACACACACACACACACACACACACACACACACACACACACACACACACACACACACACACACACACACACACACACACACACACACACACACACACACACACACACCAGCCTTTCTCTGCTGCATAGACGTGACTAAATTACACAACTGTTAAATCCCGACGAAGGTAAACGTCCTTATTGTTCTTGCAGTTCCGCACCGCAAACTTTGGTACGCTTCAGTGGTACCGCTCAGTACTCCTTCTTCCAGTCTTCCGCTACATTGCCAGTCCAAGCATAAACCCCC
>NC_084743.1:57757466-57777466 GCF_033978785.1 Entelurus aequoreus | reverse complement strand
CCATGGAAATCTGTTTTTTAAAACTCCCTGTTACAGGAACTGGGGTGAAAAAAAATATAGAGATATATGTATATCTATATAAAAAATGTATTTAAAAAAAGGGAAAAAGAAACTGATAATGTGAAATATAGTAGTTTTTAAAATATCTGCCAAAGTATTAAAAGACAGGCCCCTAGTTGGTAGTAGCGGTTTGTACTGTTGTAGCGATACTATATTTAGTGTCTTTTCCAAACAAAAACAATTATATCGACATTTGGCAAACTTTTTTTTAAACCTGTTTGCTGCAGGAGCTACTTTAAAAAAAAAAAAAAAAAAAAAAAAAAATCTATATATGTATAATATAAAGAATAATAATTATAATAAAATAAAATACAGAAATAAATTAAAACGTGGAAAAAAATGGGAGTGTGCAATACAGTAGTTTTTAAAAATACCTAAAGTATTAAAAGAGAGGCCCCCAGTTGGTAGTGGTTTGTACTGTGGTAGTAATACTATATTTAGTGTCTTTGTTCTGCAGTACTGGTCCGTGAGTATTTATCAGGCAGTGAAACTGACGCTATTTGCCAAACAAAAACAGCAATATCAACATTTGAAAACTTTTTTAAACCTGCTTGCTACAGAAACTGGGGGAAAAAAATATATAATGAAATAAAAATTTAAAAAAATATTTGAAAGTCGGTGAAAAAAGAGAATAGTTGTGTGTAATATTGGAGTTTTTGAAATGCCTGCCAGAAGTATTAAAAGAGAGTTCTATAGTTTTGTATTGTCGTAGCGATAGTATATTTAGAGTCTTCTTTGTTCTGCAGTATTTGTCCGTAAATATTTATCTTCCCAACAAAAAAAATATATCAAAATTAAAAAAATAAAATTAAAAACATGGAAAAAAAGAAACTTGTAATCAGCAAAAGAGTTTTTTTTTTCAAATTTAGTTTTAAAAGATATAGGGCTTCGGTTGGTAGTGTTTCGTAGTAATACTATATTTAATATTAACAAATAAATAAATAAAAACGCTATCTTCCGAACAAAAACAAAGATATCGACCTTTGAAAAAGCTTTTTAAACCTGTTTGCTACAGAAACTGGTAAAAAAAAATAAAAAAAATAATTAGAATGAAATAAAATTACAAAAAATAAGTAAAAAACATGAAAAAAAGAAACTTGTAATGAGCAGTATAATGATTTTTAAAAATACCTGCCAAAGTTTTAAAAGAGACGGCTTCAGTTGGCAGCCCTTTGAGACAATTGCGATTAAGGGCTGTATAAATCAACTTTGATTGATTGAGTGTTTTGTAGCAATACTATATTTAGTATTAACAAATAAATTAAAAAAACACCATTTGAATTGACATTTGAAAAACCTTTTAAAACCTGTTTGCTACAGAAACTGGTAAAAAAAAATTAAAAATAATAATAATTGTAATGAAATAAAATTAAAAAAAATAAGTAAAGAACATGAAAAAAAGAAACTTGTAATGAGCAATATAATGATTTTTAAAAATACCTGCCAAAGTTTTAAAAGAGACGGCTTCAGTTGGCAGCCCTTTGAGACAATTGTGATTAAGGGCTATATAAATAAACTTTGATTGATTGAGGACGCTATCTTCCAAAACAAAAACAACAATTTTGATATTTGGAAAAACCTTTTAAAACCTGTTTGCTACAGAAACTGGTAAAAAAATAAAATAAAATAATTATAATGAAGTAAAATTACAAAAAATAAATAAGGAACATGAAAAAAACAAAACTAGTAATGAGCAATATAGGGATTTTTAAAAAATATCCGCCAAAGTTTTAAAAAAGACGGCTTCAGTTGGCAGCCCTTTGAGACAATTGTGATTAAGGGCTATATAAATAAACTTTGATTGATTGAGGACGCTATCTTCCAAAACAAAAACAACAATTTAGATATTTGGAAAAACCTTTTAAAACCTGCTTACTACAGAAACTGGTAAAAAAAATTATAATAATAATAATTACAATAGAGTGAAATTACAAAAAATAAATAAAGAACATGAAATAAAGAAACTTGTAATGAGTGATTTTTAAAAATACCTGCCAAAGTTTGAAAAGAGACGGCTCCAGTTGGCAGCCCTTTGAGACAATTGCGATTAAGGGCTATATAAATAAACTTTGATTGATTGAGGACGCAATCTTCCAAAACAAAAACAACAATTTTGATATTTGGAAAAACCTTTTAAAACCTGTTTGCTACAGAAACTGGTAAAAAAAATAAAATAAAATAAAATAATGAAGTAAAATTACAAAAAATAACTAAAAAACATGAAAAAAAGAAACTTGTAATGAGTGATTTTTTAAATACCCGCCAAAGTTTGAAAAGAGACGGCTTCAGTTGGCAGCCCTTTGAGACAATTGCGATTAAGGGCTATATAAATAAACTTTGATTGATCGAGGACGCTATCTTCCAAAACAAAAACAACAATATCGATATTTGGAAAAACCTTATCAAACTTGTTTGCTACAGAAACTGGTAAAAAAAATAAAATTAAAATAATTATAATGAAGTAAAATTACAAAAAATAACTAAAAAACATGAAAAAAAGAAACTTGTAATGAGTGATTTTTAAAAATACCCGCCAAAGTTTGAAAAGAGACGGCTTCAGTTGGCAGCCCTTTGAGGCAATTGTGATTAAGGGATATATAAATAAACTTTGATTGATCGAGGACGCTATCTTCCAAAACAAAAACAACAATTTTGATATTTGGAAAAACCTTTTAAAACCTGTTTGCTACAGAAACTGGTAAAAAAAAATTTTTTTAATGTATATATATATTTTTTTATAATGAAATAAAAAGGTTTTAAAAGAGAGACCACCAGCTAGTAGTGGTTTGTATTGTCTTCTTTGTCACTACTAGCTTCTGGTCCGTGAATATTTACCAGGCAGCGAAAAACAAAAAAAACAACGATATCGACAGTCTGAAACGACGATAAAACCCCCCGTCAAGTCCTGTCTTGGTAGAAAAGCGATGTCAGGAAGGCAGGCAGACGCTGTCAGCACTCATTGGATGTCGGCTGGAAGGCAAAGAAGATGTGACGTGGGCGGCAGTCTTCGGGAAAACGGAGTAGAAGTGTCCTCACAGCGCCGTGGCGACTAGCCAACCCAACACAACGCCAACTCGCCCTCCGGGTGCACAAATACTTGACAGTCGGGACGTCGAGGGAAACGGTCCGGAGGCTCCTAAGTGACGGTGGTGTAGATGTAGACAAATATGACCACCAGAAGGTTGAGGATGGTTCCGATGATGCCCAACACGGCTAAGATCCGCTCCTCTCGGTCGTTGGTGGAGTCGCCCTCCCTGGCGTGAGTGCTGCAGACGTAGCGGCTGCCGGGGACCATGGTTACCATCACAGGACCCCAGCGCCACGGAGCCCCACGCCTGGATGAGGAGACAGCGAAGACGCGGGTGAGAAAAGAATGGAGATCAAATTGAGTCATTCGATTACTCGTTTAACGAGGCTTTAACGAGGCCATTTCTCCAAATAGCAAAGAAGTCATGAATTTAGACGGGGATCTACAAAACCTAAAACCAGTGAAAATGGCACGTTGTGTAAATTGTAAATAAAAACAGAGTACAACGATTTGCAAATTCTTAATAATAATAATAATAATAATAGATTTTATTTGTAAAAAAAAAGCACTTTATATTGAGTAAACAACCTCAAAGTGCTACAGTGTATTAAAAAATAAAAATAAAAAGATAATAAGAATAAATTACCTACAGTATATATTGTTAAGGACAAGGAGAAAAATACCGTGAATTCCAGACTGTAAGCTGCTACTTTTTTCCTACGCTTTGAACCCTGCGGCTTCTAAAACGGTGCGGCTATTCCGTGGATTTTTCTTCGCTCGCGGCCATGTTTTGTGTTAAATAATATTCATTTTTAATTAATAAAAACAAGCAGAGACAATGAAATGGTGTGTTATTGTTTGTGCTATGGCGCCATCATTTAGACGTACTTCCTGTTTTGATGCCATGAACGGTAAAGTATAACTGTCCATAACATTTCTGCTCGAAAGGATTCTTAATAATAATAATAATAATAATAATAGATGAGGTGGTTCGGGCATCTGGTCAGGATGCCACCCGAACGCCTCCCTAGGGAGGTGTTTAGGGCACGCCCGACCGGTAGGAGGCCACGGGGAAGACCCAGGACATGTTGGGAAGACTATGTCTCCCGGTTGGCCTGGGAACGCCTCGGGATCCCCCGGGAAGAGCTGGACGAAGTGGCTGGGGAGAGGGAAGTCTGGGCTTCCCTGCTTAGGCTGCTGCCCCCGCGACCCGACCTTGGATAAGCGGAGGAAGATGGATGGATGGATGGATGGATGGATGAATAATAGATTTTATTTGTAAAAAGCACTTTACATTGAGTAAACAACCTCAAAGTGCTACAGTGTATTAAAAAAATAAAAAATAAAATAAAAAGATAATACAAATAAATAAAAATAAAAAATACAACAGCCTAATAGCTAGAACTAGTATGCATATATCTAAAAAAAAGAAGGTTTTTTTAAAAAGAAGGGTTTTTAAGCCTTTTTTAAAAGCATCCAGTCTGTGGTGCCCTCAGGTGGTCAGGGAGAGGTTTCCACAGACTGGGAGCGGCGGAGCAGAAAGCCCGGTCTCCCATTGTTCGTGGCTTTGTCCTTGGAGGTTGGAGGAGGTTAGCCTGAGATGGACTGATGCAAAGTGGAAAAGTGTTAGCATGCTAACGTTAGCTTGCTAATGCTAACATTAGCATGCTGACTTTTTGAGCTAGTTTTGCAACCGTTTACTGATGCAAAGTGGAAAAGTGTTAGCATGCTAACGTCAGTTTGCTAACATGCTAACATTAGCATGCTAACTTTTTGAGCTAGTTTTGCAACCGTTTACTGATGCAAAGTGGAAAAGTGTTAGCATGCTAACGTTAGCTTGCTAATGCTAACATTAGCATGCTGACTTTTTGAGCTAGTTTTGCAACCGTTTACTGATGCAAAGTGGAAAAGTGTTAGCATGCTAACGTTAGCTTGCTAACCTGCTAACATTAGCATGCTAACTTTTTGAGCTAGTTTTGCAACCGTTTACACCAGAGTCATATAACTTGGTATGTGACATTTGTTAACTGTTAGCATGCATACGATAGCATGCTGGCAAGCGAACTTAAGCATGCTAAGTTTTTCATCAAATTTTACACTTTTTTCTCTACTTTCGCAGCCATACACATTTGAGTCACATAACTTGGTGTATGAAACATGCTAACTGTTATCATGCCAACATTTGCACACATGCTAAATGTAAGCATGCTAACGTTTAAGGCTAGCTGTGTGGCTCATTTTGTACAGTTACACCTAAAACTCTCGGATTCAGACCCTCAGCACCATCTTAAAAGTATGGCGGTCAGAGGTCCAGGGCACAGATTGCAGGCCCATCGAAATTTCCGCGGGAATTTTCGAGTTATTTTTACACGTTTGTATCATGGTATCGAATGAGTATCGTTAGAATCTCCTGTGTTCTTCATCACACGTCCTCCCCAAAACAATGAAGCTGTTCATTTATAGATCCGTTTTAGGAATTTGTAGGGAAACATGGATCCCTCTTTGTTGTTAGGTTTCAGTTTGTCTACATCTGTGTGTGTCAGGTTCAAACACCAAACTATCTATTAAACGGGTTGGAATTGGGGGTTAAATCACCATAAAAATTATTCCCGGGCGCGGCCACCGCTGCTGCTCACTGCTCCCCTCACCTCCCAGGGGGTGATCAAGGGTGATGGGTCAAATGCAGAGAATAATCTCGCCACACCTAGTGTGTGTGTGACAATCATTGGTACTTTAACTTTTTAACTTTTTAAACAAGACAAGAAGCAAGGAATCAAACAGAGACAGGATTCAATTTAGCTCTTGAGTTAAAAAGTTAAAGTTAAAGTACCAATGATTGTCCCACACACACTATGTGTGGCGAAATTATTCTCTGCATCTGACCCATCACCCTTGATCACCCCCTGCGAGGTGAGGGGAGCAGTGGGCAGCAGCGGTGGCCGCGCCCGGGAATAATTTTTTGGTGATTTAACCCCCAATTCCAACCCTTGATGCTGAGTGCCAAGCAGGGAGGCAATGGGTCCCATTTCTATAGTCTTTGGTTTGGGTTTGAAGTCACAACATACCGATTTCAGAGCGGACACTCTAACCACTAGGCCACTGAGCAGGGATGAGGAGAGCGTGTGGACCTGCACCCTCGCTCTGACGAACAAGTTCCACGCCTCCTCATTTATTCGGGCATTCCCTGATTACATAGCTGCAGCTGCTTCCAAGGGGAGGGGTCTCATTATAAAGCAGCTGCACTGGGTCGTAAACAGTTCAAACAGAAGGTGCTTGGAGCGGTGTCAGGTTTGCCCCCCTCTCTGCTCGTAGATTCCTGACAAGGCCCTTCCTGTGGCTGTCCAAGATCTGAGAAACCGACACCTCTACGGCGCATTCCATCGCACACAGTGGAGTTTTACAAGCTGTCCGCCTCTTGCTTGATAAGATCAAAGACAGCTTTGTAAGCACCAGCGGATAGTAACCCGGGCAAACAGTCTTCACGCAGGGCAACCTGAACTTATAGAAAACACGTTGTGCGATAACTTATATACAATTATTCTGACAGTGTTGACTAAATATGTGTGAAGGACGGGAGTAAATCCACTGGCTTCAGAATGATTTATCCCGGAGTCAAGCTCGCTATTGTAAATAAATTGGATTATTTTCCAGGAACAAACTCTCCCTAAACACTCGCTCGCTCGGGTCTACTCCAAACATCCATCTTCAAGGGCATACATCCCAATAAATCGGAGCAGCTAGAGCAGGGGTCACCAACGCGGTGCCCGCGGGCACCAGGTAGCCCGTAAGGACCAGATGAGTCGCCCGCTGGCCTGTTCTAAAAATAGCTCAAATAGCAGCACTTACCAGTGAGCTGCCTCTATTTTTTAAATTGTATTTATTTACTAGCAAGCTGGTCTCGCTTTGCCCGACATTTTTAATTCTAAGAGAAACAAAACTCAAATAGAATTTGAAAATCCAAGAAAATATTTTAAAGACTTGGTCTTCACTTGTTTAAATAAATTCATAATTTTTTTTACTTCAGAAAGACAATTTTAGAGAAAAAATACAACCTTAAAAATGATTTTAGGATTTTTAAACACATATACCTTTTTACCTTTTAAATTCCTTCCTCTTCTTTCCTGACAATTTAAATCAATGTTCAAGTCAATTTATTTTTTTTATTGTAAAGAATAATAAATACATTTTAATTTAATTCTTCATTTTAGCTTCTGTTTTTTCGACGAAGAATATTTGTGAAATATTTCTTCAAACTTATTATGATTAAAATTCAAAAAAATTATTCTGGCAAATCTAGAAAATCTGTAGAATCAAATTTAAATCTTATTTCAAAGTCTTTTGAATGTCTTTTAAAAATGTTTGTTCTGGAAAATCTATAAGAAATAATGATTTGTCTTTGTTAGAAATATAGCTTGGTCCAATTTGTTATATATTCTAACAAAGTGCAGATTGGATTTTAACCTATTTAAAACATGTCATCAAAATTCTAAAATTAATCTTAATCAGGAAAAATTACTATTGTTGTTCCATAAATTATTTTTTAAATTTTTTCAAAAAGATTCGAATTAGCTAGTTTTTCTCTTCTTTTTTTCGGTTGAATTTTGAATTTTAAAGAGTCGAAATTGAAGATAAACTATGTTTCAAAATTTAATTGTCATTTCTTTCGTGTTTTCTCCTCTTTTAAACCGTTCAATTAAGTGTAAATATCATTTATTATTAATAATAACATAGAGTTAAAGGTAAATTGAGCAAAATGGCTATTTCTGGCAATTTATTTAAGTGTGTATCAAACTGGTAGCCCTTCGCATTAATCAGTACCCAAGAAGTAGCTCTTGGTTTCAAAAAGGTTGGTGACCCCTGAGCTAGAGCATGAAGTCAATTCGATTAATAATAATAATAATAGATTTTATTTGTAAAAAGCACTTTACATTGAGTAAACAACCTTAAAGTGCTACAGTGTATTAAAAAAAATAAAAAAAAAGATAATAAAAAATTAATAAAAATTAAAAATAGAACAGCCAAATAGCTAGAACTAGTATGCATATATCTAAAAAAAAAGTTTTTGTTTTTTTTAAAAGAAGGGTTTTTAAAGCATCCACAGTCTGTGGTGCCCTCAAGTGGTCAGGGAGAGCATTCCACAGACTGGGAGCGGCGGAGCAGAAAGCCCGGTCTCCCATTGTTCGTAGCTTTGTCCTCGGAAGTTGGAGGAGGTTAGCCTGTCCGGATTAACTAACTAATTATTTGAACGCAACTCTTCCATTTCAGCAGGAAGACAAATCAAATTGGTTTGTTTGGCAGGTTCTCCCTCGTGGAGTTGTGGCTTTGTTTCCAAATTATTTTTTTTTTGTGCAACTGAATTTTGTGAAGTGTCTATATCAGGGGTCACCAACCTTTTTGAAACCAAGAGCTACTTCTTGGGTACTGATTAATGCGAAGGGCTACCAGTTTGATACACACTTAAATAAATTGCCAGAAATAGCCAATTTGCTCAATTTACCTTTAACTCTATGTTATAATGAATAATTAATGATATTTACACTTAATTGAACGGTTTAGAAGAGGAGAAAACACGAAAAAAAATGACAATTAAATTTTGAAACAGTTTATCTTCAATTCCGACTCTTTAAAATTCAAAATTCAACCGAAAAAAAGAAGAGAAAAACTAGCTAATTCGAATCTTTTTGAAAAAATTAAAAAAACAATGTATGGAACATCATTAGTAATTTTTCCTGATTAACATTAATTTTAGAATTTTGATGACATGTTTTAAATAGGTTAAAATCCAATCTGCACTTTGTTAGAATATATAACAAATTGGACCAAGCTATATTTCTAACAAAGACAAATCATTATTTCTCCTAGATTTTCCAGAACAAAAATTAAAAAAAAAATTCTAAAGACTTTGAAATAAGATTTAAATTTGATTTTACAGATTTTCTAGATTTGCCAGAATATTTTTTTTTGAATTTTAATCATAATAAGTTTGAAGAAATATTTCACAAATATTCTTCGTCGAAAAAACAGAAGCTAAAATGAAGAATTAAATTAAAATGTATTTATTATTCTTTACAATAAAAAAAATAAATGTACTTGAACATTGATTTAAATTGTCAGGAAAGAAGAGGAAGGAATTTTAAAGGTAAAAAGGTATATGTGTTTAAAAATCCTAAAATCATTTTTAAGGTTGTATTTTTTCTCTAAAATTGTCTTTCTGAAAGTTATAAGAAGCAAAGTAAAACAATTAATGAATTTATTTAAACAAGTGAAGACCAAGTCTTTAAAATATTTTCTTGGATTTTCAAATTCTATTTGAGTTTTGTCTCTCTTAGAATTGAAAATGTCAGGCAAAGCGAGACCAGCTTGCTAGTAAATAAATACAATTTAAAAAATAGAGGCAGCTTACTGGTAAGTGCTGCTATTTGAGCTATTTTTAGAACAGGCCAGCGGGCTACTCATCTGGTCCTTACGGGCTACCTGGTGCCCGCGGGCACCGCGTTGGTGACCCCTGCTCTATATCTGTAGGCTGACAGTTTAATTCGACACACTTCTGTGAGCAAAATGTGTGTGTTTAAAAAGTCAGTTTGTCAAAATACATTGTTTACAAGTTCAGTGTGCAAAAATTGGGTGTAAAAAAATCAGTGTAAACTAAAATCAGTGTGTAAAAATTCAGTGTAAAAACATTCCCATGGCTAAAAATTCAGTGCAAAAAAACTAGGGCCGCGACTAATTATTTTGATAGTCGATTAGTCAACGATTATCTTAACGATTAGTCGACTAATCGGATAATAAAGCGTACACATATTTAGAGACTCAAATTTTTTCATCGACTTTAAACATTGTTTTGCTGATTTATTCTTTTGTTGTGCCCTAAAAAGTGTTAAAACTCAAAGTATTGTACTTTTTACGCACCAGCTGTTTGATTGTAACGTGCATCTTAGTTGTGGTTTTCGTAAAAAAAAAATGTAAAGGTGTTGAAATCGCCATGTAAAATCGCTAATGCTAATCAGTAACATGTCACATGGTATATTAGAATATAGGTAGTGCATTTTTAGAAAAGTGGAGCCTTACTTTACAAAAGCAATTACAGTTGCAAGTCCAAGTGTATAGTTTTTTTTAATCTTTGCCGAACTAGTCTTTTGTTGCGCCCTAAAAAGTGTTCATACTCAAAGTATTGTACTTATTACGCACCAGCTGTTTGATTGTAACGTGCATCTTAGTAGTGGTTTTCGTAAAAAATAATTTTGAAGGTGTTAAAATCGCCATTTAAAATCGCTAATGCTAATCTGTAGCATGTCACATGGTCTATTGGCATCGAGGTAGTGCATTTTTAGAAAAGTGGGGCCTTACTTTGGAGTGTTTTTGAGTCCATTTCTTTGTCGGCATTGAACATCGCAACATTACTTGTTGCTATATAACTTTCGAAGCAGGTTACAGGTTACAAAAGCAATTACAGTAGCAAGTCCAAGTGTATATATTTTTGGGGGATTTTTTGAACTAGTCTTTTGTTGCGCCCTAAAAAGTGTTAATACTCAAAGTATTGTACTTATTACACACCAGCTGTTTGATGGTAATGTGCATCTTAGTTGTGGTTTTCGTTTAAAACAAATTGGAGGTGTTGAAATCGCCATGTAAAATCGCTAATGCTAATCAGTAGCATGCCATATTGTATATTAGCATCTAGGTAGTGCATTTTTAGAAAAGTGGAGCCTTACTTCTTTTGGAGTGTTTTTGAGTCCATTTCTTTGTCGGCATTGAACATTGCAACATTACGAGTTGCTATATTAATAATAATAATAATAATAGATTTTATTTGTGAAAAGCACTTTACATTGAGCAAACAACCTCAAAGTGCTACAGTGTATTACAATATATATATATATATATATATATATATATATATATATATATATATATATATATATATATATATATATATATATATATATATATATATATATATATATATATATATATATATATATATATATATATATATATATATATATATATATAATAAAAATAAATAAAAATAAAAACTAGAACTAGCACGCATATATCTAAAAAAAGGCTTTTTAAAAAAGAAGGGTTTTTAAGCCTTTTTTAAAAGCATCCACAGACTGTGGTGCCCTCAGGTGGTCAGGGAGAGCGTTAGCATGTTGATGTTATATATATATATATATTAAACTAAAGTCCTACGCCCGTAATTACCGTCTGTGATCCAATCAAAGAAGTGCAAAAATAAAAGTCATTAGGGACTTGCCACTGAGTGAGAAATGCAGAGCCATCCCATGAAAACCTTTTGCATAATGTTGATCCTAATTGCTGCAGAATGGCGCTCGGCTTTGGTTACTGTCAAAATAATTCATATAGGACATGATATGAATTCCCTACAGATGCCGCATCGGCGCTGAGGCATACATTACACACCACGTCGGAATCATTTCCATCCAATCGTAGCAAAACGGGGAAAAGGGATCTCGAAGGAGACAATTACGAACGTGTCGGGTAAACCGTAAGCAATCAGACTTTGATCGCATTTTAAGTTGTAGAAAAACATTCCTTACGTACTTTGCAATGAATGTGACCTGTTTCCATATGAGTTGGGAAATGGTGTTAGATGTAAATATAAACGGAATACAATGATTTGCGAATCATTTTCAAGCCATATTTAATTGAATATGCTACAAAGACAACATATTTGATGTTCAAACTGATAAACTTTTTTTTTTTTGTTGCAAATAATCATTAACTTTAGAATTTGATGCCAGCAACACGTGACAAAGAAGTTGGGAAAGGTGGCAATAAATACTGATAAAGTTGAGGAATGCTCATCAAACACTTATTTGGAACATCCCACAGGTGTGCAGGCAAATTGGGAACAGGTGGGTGCCATGATTGGGTATAAAAGTAGATTCCATGAAATGCTCAGTCGTTCACAAACAAGGACGGGGCGAGGGTCACCACTTTGTCGACAAATGCCTTAGCAAATTCTTGAACAGTTTAAGAAAAACCTTTCTCAACCAGCTATTGCAAGGAATTTAGGGATTTCATCAAATATCATCAAAGGGTTCAGAGGATCTGGAGAAATCACTGCACGTAAGCAGCTAAGCCCGTGACCTTCCATCCCTCGGGCTGTACTGCATCAACAAGCGACATCGGTGTGTAAAGGATATCACCACATGGGCTCAGGAGCACTTCAGAAACCCACTGTCAGTAACTACAGTTGGTCGCTGCTAGAGATGTCCGATAATATCGGCAGCCCGATATTATCGGCTGATAAATGCGTTAAAATGTAATATCGGAAATTATCGGTATCGGTTTTTTTATTATCAGTATCGTTTTTTTTTATTTTATTTTTTTTTATTTTATTTTTTTTAATTAAATCCACATAAAAAACACAAGATACACTTACAATTAGTGCACCAACCCAAAAAACCTCCCTCCCCCATTTACACTCATTCACACAAAAGGGTTGTTTCTTTCTGTTATTAATATTCTGCTTCCTACATTATATATCAATATATATCAATACAGTCTGCAAGGGATACAGTCCGTAAGCACACATGATTGTGCGTGCTGCTGCTCCACTAATAGTACTAACCTACAACAGTTAATTTTACAAATTTTCATTAATTACTAGTTTCTATGTAACTGTTTTTATATTGTTGTACTTTCTTTTTTATTCAAGAAAATGTTTATTTATTTATTTATCTTATTTTATTTGATTCATTTTTTTAAAAAGTACCTTATCTTCACCATACCTGGTTGTCCAAATTAGGCATAATAATGTGTTAATTCCACGACTGTATATATCGGTTGATATCGGTATCAGTTGATATCGGTATCGGTAATTAAAGAGTTGGACAATATCGGCATATCGGATATCGGCAAAAAGCCATTATCGGACATCCCTAGTCGCTACATCTGTAAGTGCAAGTTAAAACTCTCCTATGCGAGGCGAAAACCGTTTATCAACAACACCCAGAAACGCCGTCGGCTTCGCTGGGCCCGAGCTCGTCTAAGATGGACTGATACAAAGTGGAAAAGTGTTCTGTGGTCTGACGAGTCCACATTTCAAATTGTTTTTGGAAACTGTGGACGTCGTGTCCTCCGGACCAAAGAGGAAAAGAACCATCCGGATTGTTCTAGGCGCAAAGTGTAAAAGCCAGCATGTGTGATGGTATGGGGGTGTATTAGTGCCCAAGACATGGGTAACTTACACATCCGTGAAGGCGCCATTAATGCTGAAAGGTACATACAGGTTGTGGAGCAACATATGTTGCCATCCAAGCAACGTTACCATGGACGCCCCTGCTTATTTCAGCAAGACAATGCCAAGCCGCTTATATTTAAACGGGGTTTGTATAATCAACGTTGTATCAAAGTCTTGTGCCTGCTGGGTTAAGAATCTGCGTTATTGACTGCATAAAACCATCAAGTCAATACAAGCACTTAAAATAGCGTTGTCTCAGCTTAAAGGCACAGTATTCTTAGCCGTGTACTACCAAATAAGGAATCTATAAATGGAAAAAAAAAACTCATAAATAATTTCCAGACTGTGTTATTATCTCCTCATGGGGCAGCACGGGGGCCACGGTGTGGGGAACCAGATCCGGACGACACTTAGAACGTTCCACGGCCTCATTACGAGCTTGACTAGCCAACGCTCGGAGAATAGGAGGCCGGCGGCCGTGAAGGGACTGTCACTTCTCCTCAGCCGGCGTTCACCCGTGCTCGTGTGTTTTTACAGTGGGAGCATGTGCGAGTGTGCGAGACGATGAACCACCGTGACAGAGTGAGTGTACATGTATGCACCGTGTGTGTTACGGCGAAAATGACGAGATAATGTGTCTGTATGCGGGATAAAGCGCCTGCTGCCGGTCATGCCTTTCTAGCTTAAGGGCTATTTTTATTATTATTTATTATAGGCGCACTTCAAATCCTTTTATTTTCTCAAAAATTGACAATAAATGCCTTGTAACCCAGTGCGACTAATCTAAGGATTATTTCTGGTTGTGCTTACCAACCTCAAAGCAATTTTATTTAATACGTACTGTAATGATAAGTGTGACCAGTAGATGGCAGCCACACATTAGAGATACGCCTGTTCAGTAAATAAAGCAAGCAACACCAAAACGTTGATGTTTCATCGAGAATATAACACCGTTCCACGAGGAAAATCTGTCAAAATGCAACTTTGGTAAGCTATGAAGCCGCACCGCTTGATGAAACGTGAATTATTACACAGTAGTCAGACGTACTGTGCTTCAACGTACAAGTATTATTATGGTTTGTGTATAAGGACCCCCAAAATGACACCATAACATGACCCCTTTAATGCACCTTATAATCTGGTGCGCCTTTTGTATGAAAATAGACCTGAATAGACATACTCACCGACAGTGCGCTTTATAATCCGGTGCGCCCTATGGTCCGAAAAATGTGGTAGTTTGTTGTAACTTCGCGAATTTGCAATGAGTTATTGGGTCAAAATTGATCGATTCAGTTTACAGTATAACATACGTGACAGCGATGTCTTGGTACGTGACAATAAATCGATAAATCAAATGATTTCCATATTTTACATAATAAAATAACCGATAAAAAATCTGTCAAAATTCGGCAACTTCGGATAGCTATGAAGTTGACCGCTTGATGAAACGTGAATTATTACACAGTAGTCAGACGTACTGTGCTTCAACGTACAAGTATTTTTATGGTTTGTGTATAAGAACCCCCAAAATGGCACCCTAACATGAACCCTTTAATGCACCTTATAATCTGGTGCGGTTTTTGTATGAAAATAGACCTGAATAGACCCACTCACCGACAGTGCGCTTTATAATCCGGTGCGCCCTATGGTCGGAAAATTTTGGTAGTTTGTTGTAACTCCGCGAATTTGCAATGAGTTATTGGGTCAAAATTGATTGATTCAGTTTACAATATAACATACGTGACAACGGTGTCTTGGTACGTGACAATAAATCGATAAATCGAATTATTTCCATATTTTACATAATAAAATAACCGATAAAAAAATCTGTCAAAATTCGGCAACTTCGGATAGCTATGAAGTTGACCGCTTTATGAAACGTGAATTATTACACAGTAGTCAGACGTACTGTGCTTCAACGTACAAGTATTTTTATGGTTTGTGTATAAGGACCCCCAAAATGGCACCCTAACATGAACCCTTTAATGCACCTTATAATCTGGTGCGGCTTTTGTATGAAAATAGACCTGAATAGACATACTCACCGACAGTGCGTTTTATAATCCGGTGCGCCCTATGGTCCGAAAAATGTGGTAGTTTGTTGTAACTTTGCGAATTTGCAATGAGTTATTGGGTCACATACGTGACAACGATGTCTTGGTATGTGACAATAAATCGATAAATCCAATTATTTCCATATTTTACATAATAAAATAACCGTTAAAAAATCGGTCAAAATTCGGCAACTTCGGTTAGCTATGAAGCCGCACCGCTTGATGAAACACGAAACATTACACAGTAGTCAGACGTACTGTGCTTCAACATACAAGTGTTATTATGATGTGTGTGTGTATAAGGACCCCAAAATGTCACCTATTAGGATTTACCTTATAATCTGGTGCGCCTTTTGTTTGAAAATAGACCTGAATAGACCCACTCATCGACAGTGCGCTTTATAATCCGGTGCGCCCAAGGGTCGGAAAATGTTGGTAGTTTGTTGTAACTCCGCGAATTTGCAAGGAGTTATTGGGTCAAAATTGTTCGATTCAGTTTACAATATAACATACGTGACAACTGTGTCTTTGTATGTGACAATAAATCGATAAATTGAATTATTTACATATTTAACATAATAAAATAACCGATAAAAAATCTGTCAAAATGCAACTGCGGATAGCTATGAAGTTGACCGCTTGATGAAACGTGAATTATTACACAGTAGTCAGACGTACTGTGCTTCAACGTACAAGTATTATTATGGTTTGTGTATAAGGACCCCCAAAATGGCACCCTAACATTTACTGCTGCTCGAGTCCTGACTAGAACCAGGAAATATAACCATATCAGTCCAGCGTTGAAGTGACTGAACTGACTTTCTGTTGCTCAGACAAGAGACTTTAAAACAGTTCTGCAGTCTTTTCATGGTCCAGCGCAGACCTGGGAAAATTAAGGCCCGGTGGCCGCATACGGCCCGTTACGATTTTCAATCTGGCCCGCCGGACATTCCCAAATATTTTTTTTAGATCTTTAAGATGGAAACTGTAGCTGCCATTATGATGTGCAGTGATGTTTTCTAATGACAGCAAGTCTTGAACTATACAAAGTATTTCAATGCTTGGAATCTGCAGTTTTGCAGATTCCATTGCTATGGTAATCTAATCAGTTACTATGGTAATCTAATCAGTTACTATGGTAATCTAAGTCACAGCAGCTCAGACGAGGCACCAAGCAGTGTGGGTGGGGAGCGTTTCCACGGATTGTTTCCAGAGCGGCCAGCCTGAAATGCGGGTGTCAGGAACAGATGGAGAAGGAGATTTTTACAACAAAGTTCTAAAGCTTAGTGATGTATTAGATATATCAGATTGTAGGTCTGTTTTTTTCACCCTTCGCGTTCATATTTCGCTGTGTTTGTTGCATTTTTGTTGCGTTTGGCTTGATTGTAAAATATGTGGATGGAGAGGGGGTGTGACGTTCATATGTTGTCAATATTGTAACGACACAGGAAGTCCTTCATACCGACAGCCATCAGACTGTATAATGCATATGTTCTTTTTTGACTGTACTTAAATGTATAATAGACTGTATTTATATTATTCACATGTGAATAATGCTGTATAATAGACTGTATTTATATTATTCACATGTGAATAATGCTGTATAATAGACCGTATTTATATTATTCACATGTGAATAATGCTGTATAATAGACTGTATTTATATTATTCACATGTGAATTATGCTGTATAATAGACTGTATTTCTGTTATTCACATGTGAATAATGCTGTATAATAGACTGTATTTATATTATTCACATGTGAATAATGCTGTATAATAGACTGTATTTATATTATTCACATGTGAATAATGCTGTATAATAGACTGTATTTCTGTTATTCACATGTGAATAATGCTGTTTAATGGACTGTATTTATATTATTCACATGTGAATAAGGCTGTATAATAGACAGTATTTATATTATTTACATGTGAATAAGGCTGTATAATAGACTGTATTTATATTATTCACATGTTAATAATGCTGTATAATAAACTGTATTTATATTATTTACATGTGAATAAGGCTGTATAATAGACTGTATTTATATTATTCACATGTGAATAATGCTGTATAATAGACTGTATTTATGTTATTCACATGTGAATAATGCTGTATAATAGACTGTATTTATATTATTCACATGTGAATAATGCTGTATAATAGACTGTATTTATATTATTCACATGTGAATAATGCTGTATAATAGACTGTATTTATATTATTCACATGTGAATAATGCTGTATAATAGACTGTATTTATGTTATTCACATGTGAATAATGCTGTATAATAGACCGTATTTATATTATTCACATGTGAATAATGCTGTATAATAGACTGTATTTATATTATTCACATGTGAATTATGCTGTATAATAGACTGTATTTCTGTTATTCACATGTGAATAATGCTGTATAATAGACTGTATTTATATTATTCACATGTGAATAATGCTGTATAATAGACTGTATTTATATTATTCACATGTGAATAATGCTGTATAATAGACTGTATTTCTGTTATTCACATGTGAATAATGCTGTTTAATGGACTGTATTTATATTATTCACATGTGAATAAGGCTGTATAATAGACAGTATTTATATTATTTACATGTGAATAAGGCTGTATAATAGACTGTATTTATATTATTCACATGTGAATAATGCTGTATAATAAACTGTATTTATATTATTTACATGTGAATAAGGCTGTATAATAGACTGTATTTATATTATTCACATGTGAATAATGCTGTATAATAGACTGTATTTATGTTATTCACATGTGAATAATGCTGTATAATAGACTGTATTTATATTATTCACATGTGAATAATGCTGTATAATAGACTGTATTTATATTATTCACATGTGAATAATGCTGTATAATAGACTGTATTTATATTATTCACATGTGAATAATGCTGTATAATAGACTGTATTTATGTTATTCACATGTGAATAATGCTGTATAATAGACTGCATTTATATTATTCACATGTAAAAATACCTAAATGTTTATTGTCTATTGTGAGCGAACTGTGGTGCTGAATTTCCCCCAGGGATCAATAAAGTACTTTCTATTCTAGTCTATTCTCATGTTCTGCATCTGTAAAGGACTTTGAATTTCCTGGCTCATTTTCAAGAAAACGTGTCTTGACTTGCCATTAAACGATTAATCGTAGCAAACATAATATAAATCACAGCTTTTTCTAACCGATTTAATCAATAATAACACAATAAGAATATTACCGTATTTTCCGGACCTTAGGGCGCACCGGATTATAAGGCGCACTGCCGATGAATGGTCTATTTTCGATCTTTTGTCATATATAAGGCGCACCGGATTTTAGGGCGCATTAAAGGAGTCATATTATTATTATTATTTTCTAAATGTAAAAGACTTCCTTGTGGTCTACACACCATGTGATGGTGGTTCTTTGGTCAAAATGTTGCATAGATGATGTTTTACACATCTTCAAGTCGCTTTCTGGCAATCGCTTCCGGATGCGCCGTTTTGTGGGCGGACTTATTTACGCGACTCACCTTCGACAGCGTCATCTTTGTTGTAGCGGTGTAGCATTCAAGGACGGGTTGTGGAAGAAGTGTCAAAAGATGGCGCTAACCGTTTTAATGACATTCAGACTTTACTTCAATCAATTACGGAGCAGCAGGAAATGTGTCCCGTGAAAAACCGTCCGACCGGAACTCTCTAATAACTAAAGTTCCTTGGGTGAATAATGTAAACTCACTACACCGGTATGTTTTAGCGCTTTCATGGCGAGTTTACTGACAGATATAAGCAAGAACTTTACGCTACTTTATATTACAAATGGCAACAGTGGAGGATGAATGTCCCATATGTTAGAATAATTATGCATATATTATCACAAAACTTTTATGCTTAAGGGCCGTTGCTATAATTATTATCTATTGTGCTGAAGTGGTATTTTTCTTTGTCTGTGCAAAGCTGGCAATCCAAAAATATTGCAAGCCAGTCTGGTATCAATGTTTATGTCCAGGAACGGCCTGCTGACTGCCAAGGCGGAAAACACCACCATGACGCAGACAGCGCAGAGACAAGGCGATATCACCAGCGTCAATACATTAGCATTTTTGTGTAATCATATATTGTGTCTAACTGGAGTTGTCGAGATTACCCCCCTTCCCTCAGCGACAGCTTCAGTGATGTAAACAGGGACCACCCAAATAAATTGGGCTGGACTTTTAGAACGTAGTTTGGATCTGTAACTAGAGTACAGCCCAAAACGCGTGTCTCCTCGTTGAGCCAAATTGAATTCTGTCTCTGCATGATTCCTCGCTTCTCGTCTGTTTTAATAGATGTCGTCAGTGTTTGAACCTGACACCACAACAAGAAGATAGAGAAAAAGAAGAAGCTTATCGACTACAAAGCCGGATGCGGGCAAATTTTCAGGACTTATGCAGATCCCAAATACAGATCGGCAGGTACCAGAAGGTAAGAAAAGTTCATCTTGCATAATATTGCGAAACAAAACGCCAGATAATATGTCTTACCTTATACACACACCATAATAATACTCCTATGTGGAAGCACAGTACAATCCATCAAGTGGTGTGGCTTCATAGCTTACCAAAGTCGTACTAAAACATTTTGA
>NC_084743.1:57696324-57748824 GCF_033978785.1 Entelurus aequoreus | reverse complement strand
AATATGTTACTGCATATGTCAGCAGACTAATTAGGAGCCTTTGTTTGCTTACTTACTAATAAAAGACAAGTTGTCTAGTATGTTCACTATTTTATTTAAGGACAAACTTGCAATAATAAACATATGTTTAATGTACCGTAAGATATTTTGTTAAAATAAAGCCAATAATGCCATTTTTTGTGGTCCCCTTTATTTATGAAAAAGTATCGAAAAGTACCGAAAAGTATCAAAAATTATCTAAATACATTTTGGTACCGGTACCGGTACCAAAATATTGGTATTCGGGACAACACTAGTGTGTATTAATACATTTGGAAATTTTTTTGATAGTAAAATTAAATTTTTTTATTGCAACATTTAAAATTGAGCTGTCCGGTTATATCTTGTTTTATTGTCACATTTCTCAGTCTCGAGACAGTAGATGGCAGTAGTGTAGTCTTTCGTTGCGCCCTAAAAAGTGTTAACACTGCAAGTATTGCACTTGTTACGCACCAGCTGTTTGACTGTAACGTGCAACTTAGTCGTCGTTTTCATTAACGCATTCGGAGGAGTTAAAAATCGCCATGTAAAATGGCTCATGCTAATCAGTAGCATGTCATAGGAAAAGCCAATGTATATTAGCATCAAGCTAGCACACATTTTGAAAAAGTCGGAGCGTGTTTTTGGGTCAATTTCTCGCCGCCGAGCTGGCTAAGTCGGCAAGCGGACGTGTAAACAAACACCATGGGTGGATCTACACCCGACATCCACTGTAATGATACCAAGTACAAGAGCGTATCTAGTCGATATTAAACCATTACAGCCATATTTTTTACTATCACAAAATATTTTTTTGTTTTTTTTAAATTCATTTTATGTTTATAAGCTCAGGAAATATGTCCCTGGACACATGAGGACTTTGAATATCACCAATGTATGATCCTGTAACTACTTGGTATCAAATCGATACCCAAATTTGTGGTATCATCCAACACTAATGTAAAGTATGAAACAACAGAAGAATAAGTGATTATTACATTTGAACAGAAGTGTAGATATTTTTTGAATTTTTGAAATAAATAAGTATCGAAAAGTACGGAAAAGTATCAAAATACATTTTGGTACCGGTTCCGGTACCAAAATATTGGTATCAGGACAACACTGTTGTGTATTAATACATTTACATTTTTTTTTATAGTAAATTTTTTATTGCAACATTTAAAATTGAGCTGTCCGCTTATATCTTGTTTTATTGTCACGTTTCTCAGTCTTGAGACGGTAGATGGCGGTAGTGTTGTCAGAATAATTGTATCTAAGTTATCACAAAACTTTGTGTTGCCATGAGTTCCCGGCGAGAAGACAAAAGCTGTCTTTGATCCTACCAAGAAGAAAGCTTGTAAAATTCCACTGCGCAGGATGGGAAGCAACATGAAGGTGTTCTGTTTCTTTGACGTATTGTAATCCACAGCAAGATTTTGCGATGGCTGTTTACGACCCACGTCCCTTTAGAAACAGCTGTTGCCATGTAATCAGGGAAAGTCCAAATAAAAGAGGAGGCGTACAATCTTTCGTCAGAGCGTAGTGACACCGTACAAGGGTGAGGTGAAGTGAAGTGAATTATATTTATATAGCGCTTTTTCTCTAGTGACTCAAAGTGCTTTACATAGTGAAAGCCAATATCTAAGTTACATTTAAACCAGTGTGGGTGGCACTGGGAGCAGGTGGATAAAGTGTCTTGCCCAAGGACACAACGGTAGGGACTAGGATGGCGGAAGCGGGGATCGAACCTGGAACCCTCAAGTTGCTGGCACGGCCACTCTACCAACCGAGCTATACCGCCCCAAGGGTACAGGTGGACGCGTTTCTCCTCACTGAGCCAAATTGAATTCTGTCTCTGTTTGATTCCTTGCTTCTTGTCTTGTTTAGTAGATGTCATCAAGTGTTTGAACCTGACAAGTGTTTTGTTGCGCCCTAAAAAGTGTTGACACTGCAAGTATTGTACTTATTACGCAACAGCTGTTTGACTGTAACGTGCATCTTAGTCGTCGTTTTCATTAACGCATTTGGAGGAGTTAAAAATCGCCATGTAAAATGGCTAATGCTAATCAGTAGCATGTCATAAGCAAAGCCAATGCATATTAGCATCAAGTTAACATGTTTTGAAAACGTCGGAGCGTGTTTTTGGGTCAATTTGGCTAAGTCGGCAAGTGGGCGTGACCCAGGCACCGTAGCGCGGCGTTCCGTATCAAGCCGTGAGTCATAGAGGTGTTTTTTCATGTGACACAGACGCGGGCCTGTGCCTGCACACAAGCACACGGGCAGTGGTGAGTCAGTGAGGAATGTGCGCTATGTGGCTCCAAGTAGCGCCGAGAGCACTGGAGGAAGAGAGCAGCTGGGACCCTTCGTGCTGGCGCTTGACACGCTCGCAGGAATGTGCTGTTGCTCAGTCCTGTCCATAGCAGGCCAATCCGTCTTTATTTGTCCAAGATAAAACCAGGCAAGCTTTTTTTCCTGCAAAAAAAAACATCTATTTCCCAGCGGGAGTACTCAGTTGTAATACAGTTTTTCACCACTTGTGGCAGTAATGACCGTATCAAACAAGTAAAATCATGCAGAAATGCGTCAAGTGCAAAAAATATGACTAAAGATGTGACTTTGTATTTTCATTTGCACTTTAATTTTATTAACAGAATAGTTAAGAAACATATTCGTTATTTGATTTATTTTAGCACAACATAATTGCATTTTTTTAAATCACTTATTTGAGTCCCTTCCTATTTTCAAGGTATGATTTTCAAAGTAAAAGTTGATTTTCAAGGCAAAAAATGATTTTCAAGGTAAAAAATTATTTTCACGGTGAACATTTTTTTTCAAGGTAAAAAATAATTTTCAAAGTAAAAGTTGATTTTCGAGGTAAAAAATGATTTTCAAAGTAAAAGTTGATTTTCAAGGTAAAAAATGATTTTCAATGTAAACGTTGATTTTCAAGGTAAAAGTTGATTTTCAAGGTAAAACATGAATTTCAAGGAAAAAAATGATTTTCAAGGTAAAAGTTGATTTTCAAGGTAAAAAATGATTTTCAAGGCAAAACATGATTTTCAGGGCAAAAAATTATTTTCAAAGTTAAAATAGATTTTTTAAGGTAAAAAATGATTTTTTAAGGTAAAAATTATTTTTTTAAGGTAAAAAATTATTTTTTAAGGCAAAAAATGATTTTCAAAGCAAAAAATGATTTTCAAGGTAAAAGTTGATTGATTCTCAAGGTAAAAAATGATTTTCAAGGTAAAAAATGATTTTCAAATTAAAAGTTTATTTTCAAGGCAAAAAATGATTTTCAAGGGAAAAAAATGATTTTCAAGGGAAAAAATGATTTTCAAGGCAAAAAATGATTTTCAAGGGAAAAAATGATTTTCAAGGCAAAAAATGATTTTTAAGTTAAAAAATTATTTTCTAAGTAAATGTTGATTTTCAAGGTAAAAAATGGATTTCAAGGAAAAAAATGATTTTCAAGGTAAAAGTTGATTTTCAAGGCAACAATGATTTTCAAGGTAAAAAATTATTTTCAAGGCAAAAAAACGATTTTCAAGGTAAAAAATAATTTTCAAGGTAAAAAATGATTTTCAAGGTAAAAAAATATTTTCAAGGTAAAAAAATATTTTCAAGGTAAAAAATGATTTTCAAGGCAAAACATGATTTTCAAGGTAAACAAATATTTTCAAGGTAAAAAATGATTTTCAAGGTAAAAAAATGATTTTCAACACATTTGATTAGCACTTATTTTTCTAATCAGCCTGACCTAAGCCTCAGGTTTATGTGTAAAATACATTATATTTGTACTTAACACATGCTTTCATATTATTTGACAAGGATATAGATCAATGGTCCCCAAACTTGGAAGTCCCAAGTTTAAAAAAAATACAAATATATATTTATACATATATATTATATATATTATATACATATAAAGCTTCGAAAACTCGTTGATCGTCCTCCTTGTATTCAGGCTCAAAAACACAAGTTTCTGGATCTTAATTTGTCCTAAAGTATTCTTTGTTGTCGTTTGCTGCTCACTGCTCCCCTCACCTCCCAGGGGGTGAAGGTGATGAAGATAATCTCACCACACCTAGTGTGTGTGTGGCAATCATTGGTACTTTATGAAATCTGCCATGGTTAGTAGTGTTGATGTTGTTGAAGGAAAAAGCGAACATTGTGAAATTGATAAGCTACCGCATACTTGAAATAAGCAAAATACGTAAATATTACATGTTATTATGAATGTTACTAGATACTACATACACTTACAGCATGTATATAAAACATTGATGGAGGTTTTTGTAAGTTTTTTTAGAAAGTTTTAGGCGGAATAGAGCATGTAAACAAAATTGTAAAATCACATTGAACACTTAATAATAACTTCTTAAAATGCAGGTGAAAAAATAAGGATGATGTAATAAATGCTTAATAAAGTGTTACAAAAAAGTGTGAACATAGAGAATCCTGAGAATAACTATTTTTCTGCAGGTTTAGTGCCAGGAAGTTACAACTGTTTGGCAAACAGCTTCGAAAACTTGTTGATCGTCCTCCTAGTGTTCAGGCTCAAAAACACACGTTTCTCGATCTTAATTTGTCCTAAAGTATTCTTGGTTGTGGCTGATGAAGACTGCCATGTTGTTGAAGGAAAAAGCTAACATTGTGAAATTAATAAGCTACCGTATACTTGAAATAAGCAAAATACGAAAATAGTACATGTTATTATGAATGTTACTAGATACTACATATACACTTACAACATATATATAAAACATTGATGGAGGTTTTTGTAAGTTTTTTAGAAAGTTTTTAGGCGGAATATAGCAACTCCTATTGACTTGTTAGATGACTTTTGCTAATGTTTATTTGCGACTTCAAGTGTGAAAAGTAAATTTTATGTCAAATGTAACCTTCCTCTGATTATAAACCCCTTAAGCTATCAAGGCAGGAAATACATTTTAACGCAAACATGGAAAACACTCAAATCAATGTAAACAACATTTAAAAATCCCATTGAACACTTAACAATAACTTCCTAAAATGAAGGTGAAAAAATAAGGAATATTTAATAAATGCTTAATAAAGTGTAACAAAAAAGTGTGAAAATGTTAACATAGAGAAAACTGAGAAGAACTATTTTTCGTTGATATGTGTTTATATATTCATTCACCATGTATTTATTCAGGGTCAGATATTTAAGAACATATTTTTATTTGCAATGCTGACCTAGCAAAGAAACAGCATATACATGTTAGAGATGTTGAGGTGTGATAATAATCTCTCGTTGTCTCTTATTTTTTAGTATACATCACTCTAAACAGTTAATTTTATGTGTTTATTAGATATAATTAAAGTAATTAGGAATTTGAAAATGAACTCTGATTAAGGATGCGTATCGTTAGGATTTTATCGATACCGACATCGATATTTCTTAGCGATACAGGTATTTATCTGTACTTTATGTAATTGGTGTAAATAAAGATGGGGGGAAAAAAAGTAATTTTTATTGCCTTTTTTATTTGCTTTATTATTTTTTTATGTGTATTGCTACCTTATTTGTCATTATTCCAAGCAGATTATTAGATTCTAGTGCAAAAAAACAAACAAAAAATCATCCGATCTCAAAATAATAACCTTTTTTTTTTTTTACATTGTTCTTAATCTACCGGTTTTAAAGCATATGTACTAAAAAATAAATAAACTAGTGATTTTTTCAAAATGTTATTAACATCCTAAGTAGATAAAAAAGCGAAAACTCAAAAGTCTAGAATTTAAACAGTTCTGGTTGGACTGACCTGATTTAAAACCGGTGCCAAAAAATACATTTTTTTTGTTGCAATTATGTGATTTTTGAGGTTAAGGTTACGAGGAATACTTCAAACATTGATGACAAATTACAACAAAAAAAAAACGCAAGTTTATTCCAGGTTGAATAAAAAGAAAACATTTTCTGCAGGTTTAGTGTATTGCTTCCTTATTTGTTATTATTCCAAGCAGATTATTAGATCCTAGGGCAAAAAAACAAACAAAAAATCATCTGATCCCAAAATAATATCACCATTTTTTTTTACATTGTTCTTAATCTGCCGGTTTTAAAGCATATGTACTAAAAAAACAAATAAACTAGTGATTTGTTGAACATTTTATTAATATTCGAAGTTGATAAAAAAGCGAAAACTCAAAAGTCCAGAATTTAAACGGTTCTGGTTGGACCGACCCAATTTAAAACTGGTGCCTAAAAATACAGTTTTTTTGTTGCAATTATATGCTTTTTGAAGTTAAGATTACAAGGAACACTTCAAACATCAATGACACATTTAAAAAAAACAAAAAATCCAAGTTTATTCCAAGTTGAATAAAAATAAAATTGTCTGCAGGTTTAGTGTATTGCTTCCTTATTTGTCATTATTCCAAGTGGATAATTAGATCCTAGGCCAAAAAAAACAACAAAAAAATCATCTGAACTCAAAATAATATACCTTTTTTTTTTATACATTGTTCTTAATCTACCGGTTTTAAAGCATATGTACTAAAAAATAAATAAACTAGTGATTTTTTCAAAATGTTATTAACATCCTAAGTAGATAAAAAAGCGAAAACTCAAAAGTCTAGAATTTAAACAGTTCTGGTTGGACTGACCCAATTTAAAACCGGTGCCAAAAACTAAATTTTTTTGGTTGCAATTATGTGATTTTTGAGGTTAAGGTTACGAGGAACACTTCAAACATCGATGACAAATTACAAAAAAAAAAAACGCAAGTTTATTCCAGGTTGAATAAAAAAAAACATTTTCTGCAGGTTTAGTGTATTGCTTCCTTATTTGTTATTATTCCAAGCAGATTATTAGATTCTAGTGCAAAAAACCAAACGAAAAATCATCCGACCTCAAAATAATATTTTTTTTTTTAAATTGTTCTTAATCTGCCGGTTGTAAAGCGTATGTACTAAAAACCAAATAAACTAGTGATTTTTTCAACATTTTATTAATATTCGAAGTTGACAAAAAAGCGAAAACTCAAAAGTCCAGAATTTAAACAGTTCTGGTTGGACTGACCCGATTTAAAACCGGTGCCTAAAAATACAGTTTTTTTGTTGCAATTATGTGCTTTTTGAAGTTAAGATTACAAGGAACACTTCAAACATTGATGACACATTAAAAAAACAAAAAAAAACGCAAGTTTACTGCAGTTTGAATAAAAATAAAATTGTCTGCAGGTTTAGTGTATTGCTTCCTTATTTGTCATTATTCCAAGTGGATTATTAGATCCTAGTGCAAAAAAACAAACAAAAAATCATCCGACCTCAAAATAATATAATTTTTTTTTTTAAATTGTTCTTAATCTGCCGGTTGTAAAGCGTATGTACTAAAAACCAAATAAACTAGTGATTTTTTCAACATTTTATTAACATTCAAAGTTGATAAAAAAGCGAAAACTCAAAAGTCCAGAATTTAAACAGTTCTGGTTGGACTTACCCAATTTAAAACCGGTGCCTAAAAATACAGTTTTTTTGTTGCAATTATGTGCTTTTTAAGGTTAAGGTTACAAGGAACACTTCAAACATTGATGACACATTAAAAAAAACAAAAAAAAACCGCAAGTTTACTCCAGTTTGAATAAAAATAAAATTGTCTGCAGGTTTAGTGTATTGCTTCCTTATTTGTCATTATTCCAAGTGGATTATTAGATTCTAGGCCAAAAAAAACAACAAAAAATCATTTGATTTCAAAATAATATAAATTTTTTTTACATTGTTCTTAGTCTGCCGGTTTTAAAGCATATATACTAACAAAAAAATAAACTAATGATTTTTTAAATTTTTTATTAACATCCTAAGTAGATAAAAAAGCGAAAACTCAAAAGTCTAGAATTTAAACAGTTCTGGTTGGACTGACCCATTTTAAAACCGGTGCCAAAAACTAAATTTTTTTGGTTGCAATTATGTGATTTTTGAGGTTAAGGTTACGAGGAACACTTCAAACATCGATGACAAATTACAAAAAAAAAAAACGCAAGTTTATTCCAGGTTGAATAAAAAAAAACATTTTCTGCAGGTTTAGTGTATTGCTTCCTTATTTGTTATTATTCCAAGCAGATTATTAGATTCTAGTGCAAAAAAACAAACGAAAAATCATCCGACCTCAAAATAATATAATTTTTTTTTTTAAATTGTTCTTAATCTGCCGGTTGTAAAGCGTATGTACTAAAAACCAAATAAACTAGTGATTTTTTCAACATTTTATTAACATTCAAAGTTGATAAAAAAGCGAAAACTCAAAAGTCCAGAATTTAAACAGTTCTGGTTGGACTTACCCAATTTAAAACCGGTGCCTAAAAATACAGTTTTTTTGTTGCAATTATGTGCTTTTTAAGGTTAAGGTTACAAGGAACACTTCAAACATTGATGACACATTAAAAAAAACAAAAAAAAAACGCAAGTTTACTCCAGTTTGAATAAAAATAAAATTGTCTGCAGGTTTAGTGTATTGCTTCCTTATTTGTCATTATTCCAAGTGGATTATTAGATTCTAGGCCAAAAAAAACAACAAAAAATCATTTGATTTCAAAATAATATAATTTTTTTTTACATTGTTCTTAGTCTGCCGGTTTTAAAGCATATATACTAACAAAAAAATAAACTAATGATTTTTTAAATTTTTTATTAACATCCTAACTAGATAAAAAAGCAAAAACTCAAAAGTCCAGAATATAAACGGTTCTGGTTGGACCGACCCAATTTAAAACCGGTGCCTAAAAATACAGTTTTTTTGTTGCAATTATGTGCTTTTTGAGGTTAAGGTTACGAGGAACACTTCAAACATCGATGACACATTAAAAAAAACAAAAAAAAAACGCAAGTTTATTCCAGGTTGAATAAAAATACCATTTTCTGCAGGTTTAGTTCCAGCTGTGCTCTAAAGGGTGAGCGCGGCTAAGGTGGTGTGTTTAAAAAAAAAATATATATATATATATACATATGTATATTTATGTATTATTGACGATACAACATCAAATACAAAGCACTGCTCAAAAGTGACCTTGACACATAGTACATTTGAACAAAACATTATAGAGGCTGGGCGAAGAACTCATTCCGAATTAGTCGGATCGTGCTTGGTGATGCAGCAAAATGTTTTTTTTTTACTTCATAGAAGCACAACAATGCGGCGAAGCAAGTCGAGCGTGCCGACGTGTCTATGTACAGTACCTTCTGTTTGGCCGCGGCATTATCTCACTAAACATAGTCTGATCTACGATGGTTGTCATAGGAAGCACCCGCTCTATTTACCTTGGTTAAATTCCAAAATATGCGAAGGTCCATGGAGCGTAAGATGGAACTGTCATAAAGGCAATGTTTGGAAAAACAGTGAGTCACTGTTATGTCACTGCAATAGTAGCACAATGGGACGCATCATGTGACTGGAAAAGATCAAAGCTGGTGATATTTTACCTTTTAAGGTACTTTTGGTAGCAAGGACCAAAGGTAAAAAAAAAAATATGATCCAGTTCTACTCGATTCATGTTGACTAGATGGAAAGTGCACACCTACGAGTCAAAGCAAAGACCGTATACACCAGAGGTGTCAAAGTGGTTTTCACCGGGGGCCACGTCGCAGTTATGTTTGGCCCCAGAGGGCCGCTTCTAACAGTGTTAAACCATTTTTCTTTGCATTTTATTAGTAGATTTTTTTTAAACTGAAATGTAAAAAAAAAAAAAAAAAAAGGTAAATTGCACTAATTTCACCTGAAAATGTGGTGTATATTACTGTAAATGGAAAAACAGTACTGCTGTTTTTATGGTAAAAAAAAAAAAAGCTCAGTTTCCAGAATTTTACTGTAAAATTGACACCCACTACTACCGACCACGCAGTCTGATAGTTTATATATCAATGAAGAATACGCCCGGTTAACTTATAAAGTGACATTTTAAATTTCCCGGTTGAAAACGTCTATGTATGATGACGTATGCGCGTGACGTCAATCGTTGAAACGGGAAGTATTCGGACTAGGGATGTCCGATAATGGCTTTTTGCCGATATCCGATATGCCGATATTGTCCAACTCTTTAATTACCGATACCGATATCAACCGATACCGATATCAACCGACATATACAGTCGTGGAATTAACACATTATTATGCCTAATTTGGACAACCAGGTATGGTGAAGATAAGGTACTTTTTAAAAAAATGAATCAAATAAAATAAGATAAATAAATTAAAAACATTTTCTTGAATAAAAAAGAAAGTAAAACAATATAAAAACAGTTACATAGAAACTAGTAATTAATGAAAATTTGTAAAATTAACTGTTAAAGGTTAGTATTATTAGTGGACCAGCAGCACACACAATCATGTGTGCTTACGGACTGTATCCCTTGCAGACTGTATTGATATATATTGATATATAATGTAGGAACCAGAATATTAATAACAGAAAGAAACAACCCTTTTGTGTGAATGAGTGTGAATGAGTGTAAATGGGGTGGGTTGGTGCACTAATTGTAAGTGTATCTTGTGTTTTTTATGTGGATTTAATAAAAAACAAAAAAACAAAAAACAAAACAAACAAAAAAAACGATACTGATAATTAAAAAAAACGATACCGATAATTTCCGATATTACATTTTAACGCATTTACCACATCTCTATTTTAACGCATTTACCACATCTCTAATTCGGACACATTGAATCCAATACAAAAAACTCTGTTTTTATCTCAAAATTCCACAGTATTCTGGACATCTGTGTTGGTGAATCTTTTGCAATTTGTTTAATGAACAATGGAGACTGCAAAGAAGAAAGCTGTAAGTGGGATCGGTGTATTAGCAACTGACTACAGCAACACAACCAGGAGGACAGAGATGGATAGCAGACGCGCTAGCCGGCGAACTCACCTTAACTTCCTCCGTCTCGCCGACCGCATCTGTGACCGGGTGAAGTCCTTCGTCGCACTGTCGATCGCTGGAACGCAGGTGAGCACGGGTGTTGATGAGCAGATGAGGGCTGGCTGGCGTAGGTGGATAGCTAATGTTTTTAGCATAGCTCTGTGAGGTCCGGTTGCTAAGTTAGCTTCAATGGCGTCGTTAGCAACAGCATTGTTAAGCTTCGCCAGGCTGGAAAGCATTAACCGTGTAGTTACATGTCCATGGTTTAATAGTATTGTTGATTTTCTATCTATCCTTCCAGTCAGAGGTTTATTTTTTTTGTTTCTATATGCAGGTAAGCACGATGCTATCGCGCTAGCTCTGTAGCTAAAGTGTTTCGCCGATGTATTGTCGTGGAGATAAAAGTCACTGTGAATGTCCATTTCGCGTTCTCGACTCTCATTTTCAAGAGGATATAGTATCCGAGGTGGTTTGAAATACAAATCCGTGATCCACAATAGAAAAAGGAGAGAGTGTGGAATCCAATGAGCCAGCTTGTACCTAAGTAACGGTCAGAGCGAAAAAAGATATGTCTTGCACTGCATTCTAGTCCTTCACTCTATCGTTCCTCATCCATGAATCTTTCATCCTGGCTCAAATTAATGGGGTAATTGTTGCTTTCTCGGTCCGAATCGCTCTCGCTGCTGCTGTAAACAATGGGGAAATGTGAGGAGCCTTTCAACCTGTGACGTCACGCTACTTCCGGTACAGGCAAGGCTTTTTTTTATCAGCGACCAAAAGTTGCAACTTTATCGTCGATGTTCTCTACTAAATCCTTTCAGCAAAAATATGGCAATATCGCGAAATGATCAAGTATGACACATAGAATGGATCTGCTATCCCCGTTTGAATAAAAAAAAAATCATTTCAGTAGGCCTTTAAACACCCAAGAGTGTGAACAAATTTGAAACAAAAATGTGCTTGTTTGTTGCTGGTGTGAAAGTATGGAATTCTCTAAAGAAAGACTTAAAAAGGTGCAAGAATATCTTTGAATTCAAAAATAGTTACAAAAAGAGACAACTGGAATTATATCAAACTGATTTTTGATTTTGATTGGATGTGTCATTGTGAACATGCTTAAAAGAAAATTAAAAAGTATGTTGGAGTTGGGGTGTTGGTGGAGGGAACAGTGAGAAAGTCATCTAACATAATTTGTGTTAAAAAGGGGGCGGATAAATATAAGAATATTATTCTTCCATCTGCTCCTTTCTGGTCATGGAAATGTATAAGAAACAAAAAACAATGCAAGTGTCAACTGTACGTGGCTTGTATATATGCATCTTCATGAAAGGAATAAAAAGAAATGATGAAATGATGATGACATTTGTTTTTTTACTGTAAAAAAACATGCAATTTTACAGTAAATTTTGGCACCTGAGCTGCCAGTTTTTTATTTTGTTTTTTTTAACTTTTTTAAAACGGCAAATCAACAACTGTATATTTTTTGGTGTATTTTTGTAAATGCCAAAACGAAACCGCAGTTTTTTTTTTACTGAGAAAAAAAAAATGCAATTTTACAGTAAATTTTGGCACCTGAGCTGCCAGTTTTTTTTTTTTTTTTTTTTTTTTTTAAAACCGCAAATCAACAACTGTATATTTTTTGGTGTATTTCTGTAAATGCCAAAACGAAACCGCAGTTTTTTTTACTGTAAAAAAAAAAGCAATTTTACAGTAAATTTTGGCACCTGAGCTGCCAGTTTTTATTTTTTTTATTTTTTATCTTTTAAAACCGCAAATCAAAAACTGTATATTTTTTGGTGTATTTCTGTAAATGCCAAAACGAAACCGCAGTTTTTTTTTACTGTAAAAAAAAAAGCAATTTTACAGTAAATTTTGGCACCTGAGCTGCCAGTTTTTTTGTTTTTGTTGTTTTTGTTTTTTTAAAACCGCAAATCAACAACTGTATATTTGTTAGTGTATTTCTGTAAATGCCAAAATGAAACCGCAGTTTTTTTTACTGTAAAAAAACATTCAATTTTACAGAAAATTTTGGCACCTGAGCTGCCAGTTTTTTTGTTTTTGTTGTTTTTGTTTTTTTAAAACCGCAAATCAACAACTGTATATTTTTTGGTGTATTTCTGTAAGTGCCAAAACGAAACCGCAGTTTTTTTTACTGTAAAAAAAAATGCAATTTTACAGTAAATTTTGGCACCTGAGCTGCCAGTTTTTTTTGTTTTTTTGTTTTTTTTAAACCGCAAATCAACAACTGTATATTTTTTGGTGTATTTCTTTAAGTGCCAAAACAAAACCGCAGTTTTTTTTTCTGTAAAAAAAAATGCAATTTTACAGTAAATTTTGGCACCTGAGCTGCCAGTTTTTTTTTTTTTTTTTTTTTTTTTTTTTTAAACTGCAAATAAACAACTGTATATTTTTTGGTGTATTTCTGTAAGTGCCAAAACGAAACCAAAGTTTTTTTTACTGTAAAAAAAATGCAATTTTTACAGTAAATTTTGGCACCTGAGCTGCCAGTTTTTTATTTTATTTATTTAATTTTTTTAAAACCGCAAATCAACAACTGTATATTTTTTGGTGTATTTCTGTAAATGCCAAAACGAAACCGCAGTTTTTTTTTACTGTAAAAAAAATGCAATTTTACAGTAAATTTTGGCACCTGAGCTGCCAGTTTTTTATTTTTATTTTTTTTATTTTTTTTAAACCGCAAATCAACAACTGTATATTTTTTTGTGTATTTCTGTAAATGCCAAAACGAAACCGCAGTTTTTTTTACTGTAAAAAAAAAATGCAATTTTACAGTACATTTTGGCACCTGAGCTGCCAGTTTTTTTGTTTTTGTTTTTTTTGTTTTTTTTATAACCGCAAATCAACAACTGTATATTTTTTGGTGTATTCCTGTAAATGCCAAAACAAAACCACAGTTTATTACAGTAAAAAAAAAGTACTATTTTTTTTTTATTTAGAGAAAAATGCTGTAAAAAACACAGTAAATTTCACAATTTTTCCCATAAAATCTATTGCTACTTTTACATTGCACAATTTAATGGATAACCTATTTTGAATTCATTGTTATTAGTATTTATTTATATATATTTTTTAAATTGTTTGAATGTTTGATGATATATTTTTTGCATAATTAAACAATATTTAAGTTAACATAATTTGCAATTACATGGAGTATATATATATATTTTCTCCCAAAATAGAAAGTTAAAGTTAAAGTACCAATGATTGTCACACACACACTAGGTGTGGTGAAATTATTACCTGCATTTGACCCATCATCCTTGTTCACCCCCTGGGAGGTGAGGGGAGCAGTGGGCAGCAGCGGTGGCCACGCTCGGGAATAATTTTTTGGTGATATATCCCCCCAATTCAAACCCTTGATGCTGAGTGCCAAGCAGGGAGGTAATGAGTCCCATTTGTATAGTCTTTGGTATGACTCGGCCGGGGTTGGAAAATGTAGTGTATATTACTGTAAATGGAAAAACAGCACTGCTGTTTTTATGGGAAAAAAATTAAAAAGGCAGCTCAGTTTCAGAATTTTACTGTCAAATTGACATTTGTTTTTTTTATTGTAAAAAAAACCCTGACATTTTACAGTAACATTTTGACACCTGAGCTGCCAGTTTTGTTGCTGTTTTTTAAAAAATTTTTTTTTACCACAAATCAACAACTGTAGATTTTTCGGTGTATTACTGTAAATGCCAAAACGGCACCACAGTTTATTACAGTAAAACAAATACTGTTTTTTTTTCATTTAGAGAAAAAAAATTCACAATTTTTCCCATAAAATCTATTGCTACTTTTACATTGCACAATTTAATGGATAACTTGCTTTGAATTCATTATTATTAGTATTTATTTATATTTATATTTATATTTATTTTTGCATAATTAGACAATATTTAAGTTAACATAATTTGCAATTACATGGTGTATATATATTTTTCCCCCCCAAACTAGAAAGAAAGAATACAGAAAAGTTGCAGTCCTTTATTAGTTAGTTTAGTCTTTATTTGAAGGGACAATGCACAGAAACATTAAGACATATATGTTCTGTACCAGATTGTAGCTAAATAGCCAATTTCCATCTGCAGTCCCTGGCTACCTAAATTAAAGGGATACAAAAATCATGCAATAAAATTATGACAATAAAATCATACTATGTCATGTAATCAAATTAAGAAAAGTCATAAAATGCCCTTTCATGGACACACACTTAATATACAATACAACCACACCTCATTTACATCATCACACAAAGACAACACATGCTCTGTACATCAGGTTTTTACAGCTAAGTGTGTATATATAATTTATACACACATACACATTGCCCCCCCCCTAGACACATTTTTTTCTCTCTATGTGCTTGTGGAGGGGGGCGTGGCCTGCGGGCCTGCCGCGGAACGGGGTGTGCAAGGACCGGCCTCGAAGACAGCGACAGGTGAGTAGATGGCCCAGGTGGACCTTGTTATCTAATCACCTGTCGCCTTCATTAGCAGCAGCCGGAACGAGACACAAGGGTTGGAGTGGGAGCCAGAGAGAGAGAGAGACACGGACTGAGGGAAAGACAATTTGCTGGAAAGCAAAAGCCTGTCACTATTTGTGAAAATAAAACAGTGTCGCACCCTGAAAGCCGGGCTCTCGTGGCAGTGTGTGGTGGTCCGCAGAACCCACTAGAGGGCAACCTCTACAGTGCTCAAAATATTTGCCCAGCTCTGTGCTAGATAATAAAACAAAAACAAAAACATCTTTCGCCAGCACCATACAATATCACTGGTCTTAGAAGTAAAATATGTTCATATGTTGTTAATATTCAGTGTTTTATTGTCCATAGCTAATATTGTAAATCCCAATTTCTTTATTTTAATGTACATTTTGGGTGTACCGTTCAGTAAAAAACTGTAAAATTCCATTCCGTTTTTTTTGAAGTGGTCTGTCATAGTGTGTTTTTAGAATTCTGTCGGACATTTTTTTCTCTCAATGTGCTCAAAATATTTGCTGTGCTAGATAATTTAAAAAAATGCTTAATCACTAAGCGATAATCTTTAGCTAGCGCCATACAATATCAACTGCCAAAAATGTCAAAATTCGAATAAAAAAAATTAACCAGTGTAATATTTCCCCATTTGTATGTGTCACAACTTTTTTTAATTAGCTCGTTCATTGTTTCCACGGAAGGAAAAATAGTGTGATCACATTCTGTTGCTCAGCAAGAGTTTAAGGGGTCTAAATAATAAAAACTGTCTTGTCAGCTTTTCCGTCCCTGCAGTCGTGCGGAGTCACGTGACGTCACCGGGGAACACTGAAGTACCTCAGGTCTAGTTCATGCATGTGAGGCATGGAGTTGGACCAACCGGTTTATAGACAAAACCAGATCTCATCAAGGCTAAAACGTTAAAATATGTACTTTTCATAGCATTTGGCCATTCTAATATCATTTTACAAACATCATTTGCTGACTCTGTGCCTTCATATGAAGTGAAAGCAGCCTCCAAACAAGGAAGACGAGACGATCACACATGACTTTTAACGCCATCACCTGGTACATGTTGCTGTGTGTATAATAATAATAATAATAATAATAGATTTTATTTGTAAAATTACTTAACATTGAGCAAACAACTTCAAAGTGCTACAGTGCATTAAAAAAAAACAAAAAAACAACCTAGAACAGCCTAATAGCTAGAACATTTATCATTATAACTAGCACGCATACCTGTAAATATATATATATATATATATATATATATATATATATATATAAAGAGGCCTTTTTAAAAACAAGGGTTTTTAAGCCTTTTTTAAAAGCATTCACAGTCTGGTGTGCCCTCAGGTGGTCAGGGAAAGCGTTCCGCCCGGTCTCCCATTGTTCGGAGCTTTGTCCAGGGAGGTTGGAGGAGGTTAGTCTGTCCGGAGCGGAGGTGTCGTGTGGAGGATTTGGGAGTGAGCCATCACCTGGTACATGTTGCTGTGTGTATAATAATAATAATAATATATTTTATTTGTAAAATCACTTTACATTGAGCAAACAACTTCAAAGTGCTACAGTGCATTAAAAAACAACAAAAAAAACAACCTAGAACAGCCTAATAGCTAGAACATTTATCATTATAACTAGCACACATACCTGTATATATATATATATATATATATATATATATATATATATATATATATATATATATATATATATATATATATATATATATATATATAAAGAAGCCTTTTTAAAAACAAGGGTTTTTAAGCCTTTTTTAAAAGCATTCACAGTCTGTGGTACCCTCAGGTGGTCAGGGAGAGCGTTCCGCCCGGTCTCCCATTGTTCGGAGCTTTGTCCAGGGAGGTTGGAGGAGGTTAGCCTGTCCGGAGCGGAGGTGTCGTGTGGAGGATTTGGGGGTGAGCAGTTCTTTGAGGTAGAGGGGGGGCATTTCCATGGAGGCACTGGTGAGTTAGTAGGGAGACTTTGTATTCAATCCTGAGTGGAACAGGAAGTATTTATGGCACTTTCACACTCATTCTGTTTCGCATTTAATAGGCTGTTAGCATTAGCCAAGCTAGCAATGTACATTGTTTTGGAAAAAAGCTTGTAGTCTGTTTACTTTTAATCATAGGTAAGCACAGAGTTAGCAATAGCAGTGATCCAAGTGTTTAAAAGTAATTTTTGTATTTATTTTTATTTTCTAGACTCGAGCGTTGAAATTAAAATAATGTATGAATTATTGTAAACGCTTTAATGAGTGGGACCCTTTTGGATCCCCAATAATTTAAATTGGATTTTTTTTTTAAACTGTCATTTCTCAAAAAAATAATAATCAAAGTTGTTCTGAATTATTGACCTATTTAATGCTCCAATTACTTCACTTCAAATATTCCACTTTAAAAGACAAAATATAAATTTTTCCTCCAAAATTTTTCAGTCATAAAAAAACATTTTTTTCAGCAAACTGCATAAAACTTAAAAATGATAGATATATCTGAACAGATGGTTTTATTGTGGTCAAACATGATTTTTGTATAAATAAAAAATGTATGACTTATTTTTAACGCTTTTATAAGTGCGAATACATTTAGTGGGATTTTTTTTTTAAACTAACTGCTCCAAAAATAATGATTAAAACAAAAAATATATAATATATATATATATACAAATATATATATATATTATGAAAAATTTACATTTTGTATTTTAGCCCTAAAAACTTTTTTTTTAACAAACTGCATACAACTTAAGATACATATATAGATCTGAACACAACGTTTTATTGTGGTCAAACATGTTTTTTCGTAAAAATGTATGACTTATTTTTAACACTTTTATAAGTGCGGCCCTTTTTGGCTCCAAATACATTTTGTGGGATTTTATTTAAATTGTAATTGCTCCAAAAATAACAAATCAAAATCAAAATTGCTATGAATTATTTACCTATTTAATGCTCCAATTACTTCACATCAAATATTCCACTTTAAAAGACAATATATAAATGTTTTCCTCCAAAATTTTTCAGCCTTAAAAGACATTTTTTTTAACAAACGACAAGACAACTTAAAAATGATATATAGGTCTGAACAGATGGTTTTATTGTGGTCAAACATGATTTTTGTATAGATATGTATGACTTATTTTTAACACTTTTATAAGTGTGAATACATTTAGTGGGATTTTTTTAAAACTGTAATTGCTCCAAAATCCAAATAATGATTAAAAATAAAAATAAATATGAATTGATGACCTATTTAATGCTCCAATTACTTCACATCAAATATTCAGCTTTGGAAACATTTTATTTTGTGTTTTAGCCATAACAACATTTTAAGAAAATTTATGATAGATAGATCTGAACAGAACGTTTTGTTGTGGTCAAACATGGTTTTTGCTAAAAAGAAAAAAAAAAGAAAAAGAAAGTATAACTTAATTTTATCACTTTTATAAGTGCGGCTCTTTTGGGCTCCGCATAAATTTAGTGGGATTTTATTTAAATTGTATTTGCTCCAAAAATAATGAATCAAATCAACATTTTTATGAATTGTTGACTTATTTAATGCTCCAATTGCTTCACATCCAAAATTCCACTTTAAAACACAAAATATAAATTTTCCCTCCAAAATTTTTCAGCCATAAAAAACATTTTTTTTTACCAAACGGCATAACACTTAAAAATGATAGCTAGATCCGAACAGAATGTTTTGTTGTGGTCAAACATTATTATATATAACATCTTTTAATTTTTTTTATAAGTGTGGCCCATTGGGCCCCGAATAAATTTAATGGGATTTAAAAACAAATTTAATTGCTCAAAAAATTATTATTTAAAAAAAAAAAATAATAATAATAATAACCTATTTAATGCTCCAATTACTTCACATCAAATATTCCGCTTTGAAAAATTTATATTTTGTGTTTTAGCAATAAACATTTTTATTTTTTTAACAAACTGCATACAATTTAAGATAGATAGATAGATCTGAACAGAGTGTTTTATTGTGGTCAATCATGTTTTTTGTAAAAAAAAACAAAAACAATTATAAAGGTATGACTTATTTTTAACACTTTTATAGGGCTCTAAATAAATTTAGTGTGATTTTTTTTCAAACTGTAATTGCTCCAAAAATAATGAATCAAAATCAAGATTTTTATGAATTATTGACCTATTTAATGCTCCAATTACTTCACATCAAATATTACACTATGCCATTTTTTGTGGGGAAAATGTTGTTGTTTTTGCCATAAACAAGGTCAACAAGAAATGAATTTATAGGACGACGACTATGTTTAGTCTGCCAAAGTGGCCTAAATCAGATTTTTGGGAATTCAGATTTTTTCCAGCTGACCTTTTGCACTCCAGTGTAAACATTTTTTTTTCTGTATTTGTATTTGCTTATTTGAAGGTCAATGTGCAGTTACTTTAAAAAGATGGCTGCACCAGATTTAGCACCGTGCTCATTTCCATCTGTAGTCCTTCTTATGGCGCATTGGACATCCGCACTTAAAATGACACAGGATTAAAAATACACAACACAATTGAAATTACATAATGATAAACAATTTAAAGTGGCCTCGACGTCACTTGCATGTGCACTTCCATAAGTAAAAATAAAGGAAGTTGACCGGAAGGAAGTCGCTATTACTACAAAATAAAATAAAATTCGCTTTTTATATGTAAAGTAAAGTAATATAATGTATGAATGGATGTATATAGTGTAATATATTTTAACAGCTGTGAAGTAGAGGAGACACAAACATCAGCGTGGATCTACATTTTTTTTTATAGAGGTTTTATGTGTTTTAGCTACTCTTGTATCCTTTAAACTCTGCAGCACTTTGAGATTGACAAATGTAAAGTGCTTTAAAAATTTAATTTATTATTATTATTATTATTTTTATTAAAGTTAAAAGTTAAAGTACCAATGATTGTCACACACACACACTAGGTGTGGCAAAATTATTCTCTGCATTTGACCTATCACCCTTGATCACCCCCTGGGAGGTGAGGGGAGCAGTGAGCAGCAGCGGTGGCCGCGCCCATGAATCATTTATTATTATTATTATTATTATTATTATTATTATTATTATTATTATTATTATTCTCGGGCAAATAATTACAATATGATTTGCTTGAGAAGCTGAACAGGACAAAAAAAATAAATATATATATATATATATATATCTTTTTATCTTTTAATTTTTTAATTTTTTATTATTAGCATTATTATTAATATTAGCTTTATTTTTCAACTCATTTGTAAGCAAATGCGCCACAGCGTCAATTCCGGACCTTCAACAGTCGCAATTTCTTCTGAATCAAAATATACATTGATATATTAGATATTGCCTAATATTTGTGCATTATTGACAAGTGATGCATCGAAAATTCGGTCGTCTTAAATAGACTTTGCTCACCGAAACCGGATGCTGCGATGACGAAGCTCGCCCAAAGCTGCGGAAAAAGATGTGGTCCGAATTTTATGCCAAATGATCACATTTGAAGCACTTTGGAGCATTTAGACTGGGAAAAAAATAAAATCAGATTTGGTGTGCAGTGTAAACGGGGTTTAACAAACATTGTATTCTGAAATTCGTCACTGGTATATAGACAAGTTTGGCTTCAACAATGGCAGCTTAATCAAATCTCTTGTCCGTATAGAACAATTACACCAATGTTAATTATATTTTCAAGCTAACGAGCCTTTGGAATACAGTTTAATTTTGTACGGTCCCTTGATTAATTGATTTTGCATGGTCAATTTAATCTGGTTTGTTGCTCGCTCTCACATTACCGCGTGTACTGTACAGCCATGCAAACACAAGCTTTAAACAGCAAACATTTCTACCGTCTGCCCCACAATGCATTGTAAAATCCCTCTACTGTTGCCTGGAAAACAACTTGAGGTCGTCACCTTTCTGGTCTGGAGGGTTCAATGGAAAAGAGATGTTTGGAAAGGTTTCAAATTCCAGTGGACGTGCTGCGGTCAAACACAATCTGTTCTTGGGACACTGCAGACCTAAAAAGTATATATTTACTGGAAAAGGTCAAACAATTTCTAAGACAAAAATGCAGCCATGACAAAACTATGAAGTTGTCGTTGGACATTGATCACGTCGGGGTCTTTGACAGTTACAACAGCAACAGGAACATTTCTTTATATACATATATATATATATATATATATATATATATATATATATATATATATATATATATATATATATATATATATATATATATATATATATATATATATATATATATATGTATATATATATATATATATATATATATATATATATATATATATATATATATATATATATATATATATATATATATACAGGCCAAAAGTTTGGACACACCTTCTCATTCAATGCGTTTTCTTTATTTTCATGACTATTTACATAGTAGATTGTCACTTAAGGCATCAAGACTATGACACCTGTGAAGTGAAAACTATAACAGGTGACTACCACTTGAAGCTCATGGAGAGAATGCCAAGAGTGTGCAAAGCAGTAATCAGAGCAAAGGGTGGCTATTTTGAAGAAACTAGAATATAAAACATGTTTTCAATTATGTTACCTTTTTTTGTTAAGTAGATAACTCCACATGTGTTCATTCGTAGTTTTGATGTGACAATCTACAGTGTAAATAGTCATGAAAATAAAGAAAACTTATTGAATGAGAAGGTGTGTCTAATCTTTTGGCCTGTACTGTATATATATATATATATATATATATATATATATATATATATATATATATATATATATATATATATATATATATATATATATATATATATATATATATATATATATATATATATATATATATAAATATGTTTGTGTGTACAATTGATTAATAAAAGAAATACAAAAAAATAAAAATAAAATAAAAGTAAATATAATGTGTATATATATATATATATATAATATTTATTTTTATTATATATATATATATATATATATATATATATATATATATATATATATATATATATATATATATATATATATATATATATATATATATATATTTTTTTTGTTTTTGTTGTTTTTTTTTTTTAATTAATTTATTTTTTTAATTTTATTTAATTTTTATTTTTTTGTATTTTTTTTGGAATTTTTCTTATTAACAATTGTACTTACAAACATATTTTCACAATTTTACACAAAAGCCAAGGCACTTTCTACATCAACCATTTCAAACATCTACCAGGTCGAGCCAATTATCGTCTCTGACAAAATATGTCAAGGGAAGAAAATTAAAGTAAATACAAATAGAATATTTACAAAAAAACAAACAAAAACAAAAAAAAAAAAAACAGGATAAAATACAAAATACAAAAATAAGGCTAATTTAAATCTCTTTAAATGTCAATTTAAGATATCAATTTAAGGGCTTTTGTACTTTTAACCATTTCCCAAGATCAAACTGATCATTTGAAGCCAATGTGAAAATGTCGGTTTTACTTTCAGAAATCGACATTAAATATGTACAAATGTCATGTCAAGTCATCATTAAATGACCCTGATATGACAAAAGGCATGAATAAATCATCTTCTCTTCCAATACCTTTATAACTGGTAACAGTAGTTCAGCCAAGAAATTCTCATTTTAAAAATTCGATTTACAGCCCCGAAATCTTGTTATTGTTTTCATTTCGGTGCCACGCCCTCCACCGAATGACCAATTAGAAAGTCCGTGAGTGTGTCACATCCACGTAACCAGTTACGCACCGCCACCTTTGTCTGGCTGCTGCCACCGGTAAAGTTACTAAACATGTCAGACCTTAGTAAATCGTTACGATTCTCAACTTATTCATGACAAAACCAGGAACAAAATCAGGATATGTATTGGGGATGCCTTTGAAAGATGGAGACGATTGAAGGCGGAGACCATTTTTTTCATATGACGCCAAACTTGCTAATGTCCTCCTTGATAGGTAAGTCAGTTTTCTTATTACTTGCAATAAATGGAAATGGACATTTGGTATGTAAACTATATTGTCCAATACAGTCTATGGCCTTGTCTAACAAAGCTAGTATGTTCCCCCAACGAATGCTTAGTGTGATGCTTAGCATGCTAGCCCGGTCGATGACACATCGACATATAGGCGGAAATATATGCCCGTTAGCCTGTATGTGTAATTGAACTGACAGTCAAAATATATGTTCGACAAATAAAACAGATGTGGATATGGGTAGTGTCAGTGCCTATTTCCTTCTCAATATGCTAAGAACATGGGTTCCAACATTAGCACGGCTGTAGTCATGGTAATGTTAAACTAATGGAGACAGCCAAATCACATGATAAAATAATTCCTCATTGGTGTAGCCTATAGGCATACCTTGGTAAAATGTATCCTCTTTAGTTTTGGGAGTACATTAGGCTGCTGAGCATGCTCTACTTATTTTCACCAGTATAACTCTCAGGACGGGGTTTTCGCAGCTTACTGCGAGGTTTGTTCTCCCAGGATGCAAACGGACTATTACGGACAGGACTTGAAGGTAGGAACATATTTATTAAATAATTAATCCTACACATCACAAAAGACAGGAATTAAATAAAAGGAAAGCGTGCCGCTCGCACGACAGGCTAAAGAACAAAAACAACTTAACGCAGGAAACATAGACGCTAACACTTAGCATGAACTGTGGACATGGATAAAACTGTATCAAACTGTGGCATGAAACAACTAACACTTACGTGGACACGGCATGAATAGAACAACTAGCATAAACTTGGAATGGGACATGAAAACGAGCAGCATGAACTATGGCATCGCATGAAACAAGCAATGACAACCAGGACGACTGACTGGCAAAGACAGGCTTAAATAATGGTCTCTTGATTAGAGCAGGTGCGTGTCCCGAACACCAGAGGCAGGTGAAACTAATAAGTCGCCATGGTAACTAAAACAAACAAGGGTGCACAAAAACAGGAACTATGGAGTCTAAAACTAACAACATAACAAAAACATGATCCAGACCACGGATCATGACAATAACCATTGCTGGCGTTGGTTGTAGTTGGTTTTAGTCTTGGTTTTCTGATAGTACTGACAATAACCATATGATGATTGCCATTTGTTGTGATATTGTACCCAGGCATGACGTACTTCTTCCTGAAAATAGCCTCAATTCTGTGTAAAATGTGTTGGTTAGAGATTTGTTATTGACAAAACGCTTGTCTATTCAGCTTTCCATCGAGGACGTGGAAGACATCTACCTATTTGGAACCGTGATAGTGGGGCACCTGCTGATTGGGCTGGGCATTGCTCTGGTGTATTGTCAAATTCTTAAGACGATGGCAGCCACTCAAGGAGCCCAAAGGCTGTTCGTCACAATGGAAGGTTTGGGCCGGGCTGTGGGATCACAGACTGTGGCGATTTCTGAACTGAATCACAAGATGGATCACATCATGGAGAAGCTTGCTGAAAAGAAAAAATTGAATATGAGAGCAGCCAGCATGGACGAATAGAACAGACAAGTCATTGTATTGTCTGCTCGCAGAAAACAAACATCCTAATCTCCGATTTGACTCCCTCGAATGGCCTTGACGCTGTGAACAACAGGAACAAGATGTTCTGAAAACACCCCCGAGGACACCTCAATGATGGACGCTTTTGACCTCCCTCCCTCCTCGACGACACCTGGAGTCGAACTTTTGCTTGCATGCAGAACGGCCCCAGTCTATGAACATTACATCATCACACCCAAGACAATGGGCATATACACACACACACACACACATCCTCCCCCACTCCACGCCTTCACCACCGCTTGTTTCCCTTCGTGGTGATGGACGCTTCATAGCAGCAGTCGTCCTCCAGGGTCCCAACTCCCCGCCCCTCTGTTGCGAGTTGTCGTGATTAAATGTAACGTGTTTATGAGTGCATTGCATGGAGGTTTTTTCCCACTCCAGACTAGGCCCCCTTAGGAGCCCAATCTAGATTGTATTTTTTTACTCATCTTCTTCCCCAGTGTTTTACCTTTTTCTTATATTTTACGGGGCGCCTTTGGCGACCCATCAGCGTCCCTGTTCTGTAACCCTGTACACTGTTTGTTTGTCTAATCTTGAACGGGTTTGTGCTGAAAACATTGTTTCGTTGTACTTGTGCAATGACAATAAAGTCCTATCCTATTATGGTCCCAGCACCTCAACCCCCAGTAATAGGCAGTGGAAGTTTCAAGTTCCTTGGAGTAGCCCAGTCCATCCAGCTGGATTCGGCTGCATATCTGGCAACCTCAGTCAGGGAGAGGGGGAGGGGGCTCCAGGATTTTGGCCGTGATTGCAGGAACATTTCTGGCCAGATTTTTACATATGGCTCCATTCAGTATGTTGTAAAAAAACTGAAACTTTTACTGGGATTTTATTATAGAAACAAGTCTTGCTTTTCTTTTACTGTGAAACAGAAATAGGTGGAAACAACCTTTTTTACCTGTTATTGACTATGGAGGTGTGTTGTACATACTGCTGGTTGTCTCCACAAGCTGGATAGTGTGTACCACGGGGCACTGAGATTCATCACCAACTGCGCTCCCCTTACTCACCATTGTGTGTTATACTCAATGGTTAAGTGGACGTCTTTATGTGCTCGACATCTCAATCATTGGTATGTGTTCATCTACAAAACCATTCTGGCTATCACTCCATCTTATCTATCTTGTCTTTTAACAAAGAAACACGGAAGTATAACTTTTATGGACAGAAAACCAAGACGAACAGGCTAAAAAACAGCTTCTTCCCCAGGGCCATAACCACCCTGACCAGACTTCCCCATTGACCCTCATAACTGCCTTCTCTTCGGTGCAATAACCCATTCCACCAACCACCCTGTTTCATGTAGATATTCATGTACATATTCATTTCCCCCTCTGTACAGAGTGTACACTTGTTTTATCGCACTGTATGGAATGGCCTCAATCTCGTTACCCTGCGTAATGACAATAAAGCTGATTCTGATTCTGATTCTGATTCTGATTCTGAATTTCTAGGCGCAGTCAAGGCGTTGAGGGGATCCGGATTGGTGGCTGCAGGATTAGGTCTCTGCTTTTTGCAGATGATGTGGTCCTGATGGCTTCATCTGGCCAGGATCTTCAGCTCTCACTGGATCGGTTCGCAGCTGAGTGTGAAGCGACTGGGATGAGAATCAGCACCTCCAAGTCAGAGTCCATGGTTCTCGCCCGGAAAAGGGTGGAATGCCATCTCCGGGTTGGGGAGGAGACCCTGCCCTAAGTGGAGGAGTTCAAGTACCTAGGAGTCTTGTTCACGAGTGAGGGAAGAGTGGATCGTGAGATCGACAGGCGGATCGGAGTGGCGTCTTCAGTAATGCGGACGCTGTATCGATCGGTTGTGGTGAAGAAGGAGCTGAGCCGGAAGGCAAAGCTCTCAATTTACCGGTCGATCTATGTTCCCATCCTCACCTATGGTCATGAGCTTTGGGTTATGACCGAAAAGACAAGATCACGGGTACAAGCGGCCGAAATGAGTTTCCTGGCGGGGCTCTCCTTTTGAGATAGGGTGAGAAGCTCTGCCATCCGGGGGGAGCTCAAAGTAAAGCCGCTGCTCCTCCACATCGAGAGGAGCCATATGAGGTGGTTGGGGCATCTGGTCAGGATGCCACCCGAATGCCTCCCTAGGGAGGTGCTTAGGGCACGTCCAAGACCCAGGACACGTTGGGAAGACTATGTCTCCCGGCTGGCCTGGGAACGCCTCGGGATCCCCCAGGAAGAGCTGGACGAAGTGGCTAGGGAAAGGAAAGTCTGGGCTTCCCTGCTTAGGCTGCTGCCTCTGCGACCCGACCTCGGATAAGCGGAAGAAGATGGATGGATGGATGGAACAAGGAAGTCACAATATTTGTTCAATGAATGTTCTGCAATTTGCTTTCCCCAAAGTAAGAACTGAACTGGGCAAGAAAGCATTTAGGCTTGGAATAACCTACAATCGAATCTTCAACTTCAAACCCTTCTTACATTAAATGAGTTTAAAGCTTCTGTGAAAGGATTGCAGTCTACCTTGTCTGTATGCACATGTGTCATGTCAGCAAGTTTTTATGTTGTCAATTTGATGTTTTATGTGTTGTTTACTGTTTTTAATGTAACCTTGCTGCCCTCTTGGCCAGGTCTCCCTTGGAAAAGAGATCTTTGATCTCAATGGGATTCTACCTGGTTAAATAAAGGCTAAATAAATAAATAAAATAAAATTAAGTATAAATAATATTGTCAATAATTTTTTATGTTACCATAATTTAAAAATATGCCAAGTTGGATCTCTTCTATTGGGAACGGGGTCATCTCCACACCCTTGTCTCTCAGCCAAACTCTGATCTCCTCCCAAAAACAGATGTACTGTATCACATTCCGCAAATAGATGATCCACATCCTCTGCAGCTCCACAGATATATAACACCATGTTCAATTTGAGTTTAAAAAAACATCCCTTGAAGGGTATATTCCATTAATAATTTTAACTTTGGAGAGACTGGAGGAGATGCGGATGAAGAGACATGGCTGCGAAACTGGTGCTGAGCGCCGGGTCGGACAACTCGGTCCCCCCCCCAGGGCGACCGGTGCAATGGACGTCGAGTGGATCTAGCATAATAGTGAGAGTCCAGTCCATAGTGGATCTAACATAATATTGTGAGAGTCCAGTCCATAGTGGATCTAACATAATATTGTGAGAGTCCAGTCCATAGTGGATCTAGCATAATAGTGCGAGTCCAGTCCATAGTGGATCTAACATAATATTGTGAGAGTCCAGTCCATAGTGGATCCAACATAATATTGTGAGAGTCCAGTCCATAGTGGATCTAACATAATAGTGTGAGAGTCCAGTCCATAGTGGATCTAACATAATATTGTGAGAGTCCAGTCCATAGTGGATCTAACATAATATTGTGAGAGTCCAGTCCATAGTGGATCTAACATAATAGTGTGAGAGTCCAGTCCATAGTGGATCTAACATAATATTGTGAGAGTCCAGTCCATGGTGGATCTAACATAATAGTGAGGGTCCAGTCCATAGTGTATCTAACATAATAGTGAGAGTCCAGTCCATAGTGGATCTAACATAATAGTGTGAGAGTCCAGTCCATAGTGGATCTAACATAATAGTGTGAGAGTCCAGTCCATAGTGGATCTAACATAATATTGTGAGGGTCCAGTCCATAGTGGATCTAACATAATAGTGAGAGAGTCCAGTCCATAGTGGATCTAACATAATAGTGTGAGAGTCCAGTCCATAGTGGATCTAACATAATATTGTGAGGGTCCAGTCCATAGTGGATCTAACACAATAGTGTGAGAGTCCAGTCCATAGTGGATCTAACATAATATTGTGAGAGTCCAGTCCATAGTGGATCTAACATAATAGTGAGAGAGTCCAGTCCATAGTGGATCTAACATAATAGTGAGGGTCAAGTCCATAGTGGATCAAAAATAATAGTGTGAGAGTCCAGTCCATAGTGGATCTAACATAATAGTGTGAGAGTCCAGTCCATAGTGGATCTAACATAATAGTGTGAAAGTCCAGTCCATAGTGGATCTAACATAGTAGTGTAAGAGTCCAGTCCATGGTGGATCTAACATAATAGTGAGGGTCCAGTCCATAGTGGATCTAACATAATAGTGAGTGTCCAGTCCATAGTGGATCTAACATAATAGTGTGAGAGTCCAGTCCATAGTGGATCTAACATAATAGTGAGGGTCCAGTCCATAGTGGATCCAACATAATAGTGAGAGTCCAGTCCATAGTGGATCTAACATAATAGTGAGAGTCCAGTCCATAGTGGATCTAACATAATAGTGAGGGTCCAGTCCATAGTGGATCCAACATAATAGTGAGGGTTCAGTCCATAGTGGATCTAACATAATAGTGAGGGTCCAGTCCATAGTGGATCTAACATAATAGTGTGAGAGTCCAGTCCATAGTGGATCTAACATAATAGTGTGAGAGTCCAGTCCATAGTGGATCTAACATAATAGTGTGAGAGTCCAGTCCATAGTGGATCTAACATAATAGTGTGAGAGCCCAGTCCATAGTGGATCTAACATAATATTGTGAGAGTCCAGTCCATAGTGGATCCAACATAATAGTGAGGGTCCAGTCCATAGTGGAGCCAGCAGGAGACCGGGGTCATTCTCTACTTGAATTCCATGACCGGCTTTTTGGTCTTGTCCACATTAAGGATCAGACGGTTCGCCTGAGGCCACTCCACAAAGTCGGCGACCAGTGTCCCGCACCCCAATCCCTGTCCCTCTCCGATACACCCGACCAGAGCGGAGTCATCAGACTATTTCTGCAGGCGGTAGAAAATGACTAGAGCATTTCTGATTCCGATTCTTTAATTTTGGGGACAACAGGAACATGTCTCGTGACTTCCTTGTCCACCTGGAAGTGGAAAACCCCCATCTCGATGAATCTCTCTCTCTCTCTCTGTGTACACCTATTGTGATTGCCACAAAGTAACATTTTCACATATTTGTCATACAAGTGTAAACAAAAGCCACCTGTTGTACAACAACCATGACTAACACTAACGTGGTGTCTCCAATGACAGGAAGTGACATCACAAGTCAGAACAAAAATACATCTGTAGTATTCGTATCGGCATTTTAACGTTGTTTATTTCAAATATGTAGACTACTCAACATCAGTATAGGGACAGCATGTGAAAATGGTATATCTGTACTGAGTCGAGCGCGTCTTCGGATCAAGAGCCTGCGGTCGTGAGTCACGTTAGCGAGCTCTTTGATGGTACCTTTCCTCATCATGTGAGTGTGAGTCACCGTGGTTTGACACACTCGCATCACAACAGGAGGTGGAAATGGACTACAGCGGTTGGGTGTTTACCTCCCTGCAGTCCCACGGTTTTTTGTTTTGTTTTGTTTGGTTTTTTTTTGCTTTCTTTTGCACGGCAAACTGAAATAAGATCTGATTGGATGTCGTTTTGTTCAGCAAATGTCACGTCTCGCAACCCACACTTTCCATCTCATGTAGTCCATGACTTGAACGTTTTAAAATATGGCATTTTTTTCCTCACTTTGGTTACACACATGCTTTTAAAAATGGATGGCATCTTTTCAAACCATAACAAAATGTATGGATTTTTTTTTTTTTTTTACCTTTAGGGCTCCCGGGGACCATAAAGGGTCTAAGTCATTAAAATGTAAAAAAACCAAGTTGAATTATTATATATATATATATATATATATATATATATATATATATATATATATATATATATATATATATATATATATATATATATATATATATATATATATATATATATATATATATATATATATATTTTTTTTTTTTAACGCTTACAGTAAATCTCTACAACAGGGGTCACCAACCTTTTTGAAACCAAGAGCTACTTCTTGGGTACTGATTAATGCGAAGGGCTACCAGTTTGATACACACTTAAATAAATTGCCAGAAATAGCCAATTTGCTCAATTTACCTTTAACTCTATGTTATTATTAATAATTAATGATATTTACACTTAATTGAACGGTTTAAAAGAGGAGAAAACACGAAAAAAAATGACAATTAAATTTTGAAACATAGTTTATTTCAATTTCGACTCTTTAAAATTCATAATTCAACCGAAAAAAAGAAGAGAAAAACTTTAAAAAAGAATTTATGGAACATCATTAGTCATTTTTCCTGATTAAGATTAATTTTATAATTTTGATGACATGTTTTAAATACGTTAAAATCCAATCTACGCTTTGTTAGAATATATAACAAATTGGACCAAGCTATATTTCTAACAAAGACAAATCATTATTTCTTCTAGATTTTCCAGAACAAAAATGTTAAAAGAAATTCAAAAGACTTTGAAATAAGATTTAAATTTGATTCTACAGATTTTCTAGATTTGCCAGAATAATTTTTTTGAATTTTAATCATAATTAGTTTGAAGAAATATTTCACCAATATTCTTCGTCGAAAAAACAGAAGCTAAAATGAAGAATTAAATTAAAATGTATTTATTATTCTTTACAATAAAAAAAATAAATTTACTTGAACATTGATTTAAATTGTCAGGAAAGAAGAGGAAGGAATTTAAAAGGTAAAAAGGTATATGTGTTTAAAAATCCTAAAATCATTTTTAAGGTTGTATTTTTTCTCTAAAATTGTGATTCTGAAAGTTATAAGAAGCAAAGTAAAAAAAAATATGGATTTATTTAAACAAGTGAAGACCAAGTCTTTAAAATATTTTCTTGGATTTTCAAATTCTATTTGAGTTTTGTCTCTCTTAGAATTAAAAATGTCGAGCAAAGCCAGACCAGCTTGCTAGTAAATAAGTAAAATTTAAAAAATAGAGGCAGCTCACTGGTAAGTGCTGCTAATTCAGCTATTTTTAGAACAGGCCAGCGGGCGACTCATCTGGTCCTTACGGGCTACCTGGTGCCCGCGGGCACCGCGTTGGTGACCCCTGCTCTACAGTATATCAACTTCAGGTTGAAATAAAGTTAAAAAAAACAAAAAGGTTTTATGCCTTTTCTGTCAAAGACAACTTTGTTTTTTATAATAAAACTGAAATATGCAGTATTTCCCCCACTGCCCAAAACATTCAAAAAGCAATGTTTGATGTGAAGTAATTAGAGCCTTAAAAAGATCAATAATGCAGGACACCATTCATTATAATTTTTGAGTAATCACAGTGAAAAGACAAATAAAATCCCATTAAATATATTTGGGACCCAAAAGGTGTCCCATTCATAAAGTGATACATTTTTATTATTATTTTTTTTACTTTCAACACTTAAGTTACGAGATCAATTTCAGATATATCTGTCGATTTTACGTTTGAACTATTATTTTGTTTGTTTTATGCTTTTTTGTCAAAGAAAAAATTGATGTTTTTTGTATGGCAACCACACAATATTTTCCACATAAAACATTTTAAAGTTAAATATTGGAAATAATTGGAGCCTTGAATAGGTCAATAATTCATAATAACATTGAGTTATTTTTTTTGAGAAAAGGCAAAAAAAAGAAAAATAAAGAAAAAAAAAACAGCCTGCATGGCAGCTTTGTGTCAACATTGCAACTTTTTCTAGTCAGATTTCATCTCATTCCACTTTTTTTAATGTTTTATTTAAATTTTTGCAATAGCATTTCCAGAACGTGTGGCGGGCCGGTAAACTATTAGCTGCGGGCCGCAAATGGCCCCCGGGCCGCACTTGTGACACCCCTGTCTTAACCGAATGATGATGATAAGTGTCGAACATAAAAAAAATATGAGGAACACATTTTCCATGCAGATCCAGGTTGGCAAATGTATAAACGTGTTATTTTGCACACAAAAACATATTGAATTGTTTGTTTTTATTAAGGAACTGGTAGCAGTTATACAATATGATTTGTCTCTGAATAGTTCAACTTTATACCAAATTATCCTCTATTTGTGGGAAATATTAAAAACATTTTTTTTAAAAATTATGATCTGGTTATATTTTTCATTGAAAAAATTCCATAAAGTGGGACTTTATAGCCGTGTTTTGAAAGTGAGATTATTAATTGGAATTTTCACAATAAAGTGTACACAGTTTTTTTTTAGATAAACTTCATGCTAAATCAAAATTACTGTAAAGTTTGAACAATACAGGATACAAAAAAAATTATAAAAATAATGAGTTCACTTATGTGATTAACCACAAAAAAATATCGCATTAACTATGTATCGTCGCGGATTGAACGCTCAATTATTGTGAAAAGAGGTCTCAATCAATAAAGCGTTACAATTAAGTTGTAATAATAATAAATAATAATAATAATGAATTGCATTTGTGACGCACTTTACATTTGTTAAAATCTCAGTGCTACAAATAATGAAAAAAAAAAAAAATTTTTTTTTTTAAAATAAATACAAATTTAAAATATATAATACAAATTTTAAAAATAAATTAAAACATGACACACACTAGATAAACATTAGATAAAAAAAAGTTGTATGTATATATTTTTTTTTCAAAAAGCAAATGCTAATCAGAAATATTGCAAAAAAAAAGGCACTCATAAAAACTGATGAAAAATACATTTACATGCATTTATTCAGTGCTAAAAAAACAATTATAACTAAATAAAAAATATATGTGACAATTTCTGGAGGAATACTGAAAAAGCTGAACTGAAATACTGAGGAAATCATAACACGTAATCTACATGTCCGTTTTTGTTTAAGAAAAACCCAAATAAATACATAATTTAAATATATATATATATTTTTTGTGCGTAAAATAACCTTCGAATCAGAGCTGTCCAAAGTGCACCCTTTAAAAATACTATAAGAAAAACCAAAAAGTGGAACAGCAAACTAAAAGTAACGAGAAAATAAGACAAAGCTGCCATGCAAACAGTGTTTTTTAAATCTTTAAAACTGTCATTGCTCAAAAAATAATAATACAAAATTAGAAAATAAGACAAAGCTGCCATGCAAACAGTGTTTTTTTTAATCTTTAAAACTGTCATTGCTAAAAAAAATAATAATACAAAATTAGAAAATAAGACAAAGCTGCCATGCAAACAGTGTTTTGTTTTTTTTAATCTTTAAAACTGTCATTGCTCAAAAAAAGAGAAAATAAGACAAAGCTGCCATGCAAACAGTGTTTTTTTTTTTTAATCTTTAAAACTGTCATTGCTCAAAAAAAGAGAACATAAGACAAAGCTGGAATGCAAAAAGTTATTGTTTACTTTAAAAAGGAAGGAAAGGCAGGTGCAAAGTACGTGATGTAACATATTGTTCCTGCATGCATGTTCGGAATAAACTTCAACCATAACCATAATTATGAGTAAATTCCGGACTACAATAATGAGTAGTCCGGACTGAGATATTTGAAATAATTGGAGCCTTGAATAGGTCAATAATTCATTATAACATCGAGGGTTTTTTTGTTTTTTTTTGAGAAATGGCAAAAAAAAAAAAATAAAAATAAAAATAAAAAACAGCCTGCATGGCAGCTTTGTGTCAACATTGCAACTTTTTCTAGTCAGATTTCACCTCATTCCACTTTTTTTTAATGTTTTTTTAAATTTTTGCAATAGCATTTCCAGAACGTGTGGCGGGCCGGTAAACTATTAGCTGCGGGCCGCAAATGGCCCCCGGGCCGCACTTGTGACACCCCAGTCTTAACCGAATGATGATGATAAGTGTCGTACATTAAAAATATGAAGAACAAATTTTCCATGCAGATCCAGGTTGGCAAATGTATAAACGTGTTATTTTGCACACAAAAACATATTTAATTGTTTATTTTTATTAAGAAACTGGTAGCAGTTATACAATATGTTTTGTCTCTGAATAGTTCAACTTTATACCAAATTACCCTCTATTTGTGGGAAATATAAAAAAAAATATTTTAAAAAATTATGATCTGGTTATATTTTTCATTGAAAAAATTCCATAAAGTGGGACTTTATAGCCGTGTTTTGAAAGTGAGATTATTAATTGGAATTTTCACAATAAAGTGTACACAGTTTTTTTTTAGATAAACTCCATGCTAAATCAAAATTACTGTAAAGTTTGAACAATACAGGATACAAAAAATAATAAAAAATAATGAGTTCACTTATGTGATTAACCACAAAAAAATATCGCATTAACTATGTATCGTCGCGGATTGATCGCTCAATTATTTTGAAAAGAGGTCTCAATCAATAAAGCGTTAAAATTAAGTTGTAATAATAATAAATAATAATAATAATGAGTTACATTTTTTTTTTGTTAAAATCTCAGGGCTACAAATTATGAAAAAAAATATATATATACATTTTTTTAAATAAATAGAAATTTAGAATATATAATACACATTTTTAAAATAAATTAAAACATGACACACACTAGATAAACATTAGATAAAAAATGTTGTATGTTTTTTTTTTTTTCAAAAAGCAAATGCTAATCAGAAATATTGCAAAAAAAAGGGACTCATAAAAACTGATGAAAAATACATTTACATGCATTTATTCAGTGCTAAAAAAAATTATAACTAAATTAAAAATATGTGTGACAATTTCTGGAGGAATACTGAACAAGCTGAACTGAAATACTGAGGAAATCAGAACACGTAATCTACATGTCCGTTTTTGTTTAAGAAAACCCCAAATAAATACATAATTTAAATATACCGGTGTATATATATATATTTTTTTTTTGCTTAAAATAACCTCCGAATCAGGGCTGTCCAAAGTGCACTTTAAAAATACTATAAGAAAAAACAAAAAGTCGAACAGAAAATCAAAAGTAACGAGGAAATAAGACAAAGCTGCCATGCAAACAGTGTTTTTTTATCTTTAAAACTGTCATTGCTCAAAAAATAATAATAAAAAATAAGAAAATAAGACACAGCTGCCATGCAATATGTGTTTTTTTTTTTATCTTTAAAACTTCCATTGCTCAAAAAATAAATAAAAAAACAAAACGAGAAAATAAGACAAAGCTGCCATGCAAAAAGTTATTTTTTACTTTAAAAAGGAAGGAAAGGCAGGTGCAAAGTATGTGATGTAACATATTGTTCCTGCATGCATGTTCGGAATAAACTTCAACCATAACCATAATTATGAGTAAATTCCGGACTATAATATACTTATAAAACGGTGCGGCTAATTTGTGGAATTAAAAAAAAATATATATCTTTAGTGATGTCCGATAATGGCTTTTTGCCGATATCCGATATTCCGATATTGTCCAACTCTTTAATTACCGATACCGATATCAACCGATACCGATATCAACCGATATATGCAGTCGTGGAATTAACACATTATTATGCCTAATTTGGACAACCAGGTATGGTGAAGATAAGGTACTTTTTTTAAAAAATAGTAAAATAAGATAAATAAATTAAAAACATTTTCTTGAATAAAAAAGAAAGTACAACAATATAAAAACAGTTACATAGAAACTAGTAATGAATGAAAATTAGTAAAATTAACTGTTAAAGGTTAGTACTATTAGTGGACCAGCAGCACGCACAATCATGTGTGCTTACGGACTGTATCCCTTGCAGACTGTATTGATATATATTGATATATAATGTAGGAACCAGAATATTAATAACAGAAAGAAACAACCCTTTTGTGTGAATGAGTGTAAATGGGGGAGGGAGGTTTTTTGGGTTGGTGCACTAATTGTAAGTGTATCTTGTGTTTTTTATGTTAATTTAATTTTTAAAAAAAAAAAATAAAAAAAAAAAACAAAAAACAAAAAAAACATACCGATAATAAAAAAAACGATACCGATAATTTCCGATATTACATTTTAACGCATATATTATCGGACATCTCTAGTATTTTAACATAAAAGTGTTTGATTGTGAGGCATTAAAAGCCACAAAATTGCAACGGGTCCATCAGACCCACAAACGCTGGCTGAGTAACAACAATATGAACAGTACACAAGGGTTGAACGTGTGGACAATGCTGAAGAAACAAGTCCGTGTCAGAAAACCAACACATTTAGCTGAACTGCACCAATTTTGTCAAGAGGAGTGGTCAAAAATTCAAGCAGAAGCTTGTGAATGGCTACCAAAAGCGCCTTATTGCAGTGAAACTTGCATGTAAGCATTGCTGTATGTATACTTTTGACCCAGCACATTTGCTCACATTTTCAGTAGACCCATATGTGAGGAGGCGTGGCATGCGGGCCGGCTCCGAGATGGGCGACAGGCAGGGGCGGATTAAGAAATTTTGGCCCCCTGGGCCTGACATGGTCTTGGCCCCTCAACCCCCCGCGCGTGTGGGCGCACACACACGCACGCACTATGCAAGAAATACTGTATACTGTGAACAGACATGCACACTGTACTGTACAGAAGAGTGCACATACTGCACACACACTATTAGGTATACCACACAGACACTGACAAGCACAGGTTTCACACAGACACAGGGGGAGGGGATAAATGGCCTAAAAATAAACATTTTGGAAAATGATTACGCCCACTTCAGTGATGGTGCATTGGGTCATTTGAGAGATATTATGTATTGGAAGTTGGTAGCTATCATGAAATAAACCCCCCACCCCACCCAAAAAACTAAATCGGACATGATTTTTGCCCCCTTTTCCTCCCTTCTATCATTAAAAATAAAATAATATCTTAGGAAAACACTTTGGCATAACGGCAGCTGTGCAGCAAATTGAGGCTCAAAGTCTGTATCTATTTGTGGTTAAGCTTGAGGAGAAGGAGAAAGGTAAAATGATAACATGCATCGGAGAGCACCACAAAGAAAGGTGTAGGCCAGTTCATGGTACAAGGGCTGCATGCAGGTCAAGATAGCCCATTTCCAAGAATGCTATAGTGGCTGGACAGGCACTGGACATGTCCTGAACTCAGTGTCAGACGTGGCTGCCGAATACTTGGATGAAGTGAAGCAGCTGACAGATCTCATGCTGCCCCATCTGAAGACTGTCCTGGCCAGGCAGAGGATGGATGAGGAGACCTTCCCAATGGACCCTGTCAGTGAACAGGCTAGTAACATTGATGGCACCCCTGTGCACAACATTGGGATGGAGAGACAATGTGGCAAGGTGGACTACAAACTGAAGAAGTTGGGCACACTGAACGCAGTCAATAGGTCAATAATTTTACAGAAGAGCCAGGAGCTTCAGAGGTTTCAAGGCAGCAGCACAAGCAAAAAGGGAGGTTGAACTCAACTGGAGTAAATTCATGAAGGCAAAATTCGAGAGTAGGGCAGATGAGAAACAAGAGATGGCTCAAAGAAAGGAGACTAGACATGCTGGACACACTGAAATCTTTTGATGGCCCCTTCACGATAGTGGGGAAGTTGAAAAGTTCCTTGTGGATGAAAGTCTGCACAAGAATGCAAAGCTGCAGAGAATGAAGCTTGAGGTTCAGTTTGCCAGAGAAAGCACCAAGCTTCTGCCTAAAGTCAATCCTATCTTCACAATCCAGGTGACACTTCCCAGAAATGGCAAAAGTGCAATTCTCCAAGTCATAATGGATACTTAGAATTTTATGGTGGTGGTAAGTATTCATGAAAACAGGTAGCCTAACATTAGTGAATGGGTGAATTCTGGAAATAACCTAAAAATCTTACACAGTGCACCTTTAAGCAAGGGGTTTCTTTCGTGCTTTCAATTTTGCAAAATCATCCACCACATCATTGAAGTCCAACTCTCTTGTCAGCTCACTCTCAATTGCCATTAGAGATAACGCATTTAATCTTTTCTGAGTCATTCTTGTGCGCAGCTCATTTTTTACTCTTGACAAAAGAGAGAATGAGCGTTCTCCCTCACAGTTACTGACCGGTAGAGTGAGAAAAATCTGTAGCGCAATGTATGTATTAGGAAACGTAGGCTGTAGTCCAAAATGTATTATTGTTTTGAGCAGTCCTGAAGGGGTCCTCTCCTCATCAGTGTTGTTGAGCTGTATAAAAGATTTGAACTGTATAAGCTCCTGTCCAAGACTTTCATTGAGGTCAGATGGGTATGATTCAGTGAGAATCTTGGCCTTGTGAAGGACTGAAGCATTGGACTCTGTATCCAAAGAGAAAAGGACACTGAACAAATTGTTCAGATGTTTGTAGGCCTCCAGACGGTGATTAAGGCTTGAACTCAGTTGATCAATAGAGGCAATAAATGTCTCTATTTGAAACAGTTGCCTTCCCTCAAGCACAACATCTGGGGATGCTGATTCATCAGCAAACTTTTTACGTTTCCTCGTCCGTTCAGCCCTGTAAGATGGGGTGCCACCCAACATGTTTAAGGCTTTCTGCTCAAAATGATCAAATAGATCTCTTTGGGAGAGAACAAAGGTGCGCAGAGATTCCAGCAATCTAACTGCTGTACCAAGGTCCATGTCTGCTTTTTGAAGTTGCAGACTTGTGGCCTGAAATCTGGACAGAACAGTGTCCCAAAAGCCTGCCATGAAGGCCATCTCAAGTGAATCCAGCTTCCGCACTAGACTGTCAGCTTCAGTTCGTGTGTCTCGTTTCTCTGTGTCATCAGTGGAAATAACCTGTAGTGCTGCTTTTATTTTACTGTAGTTCTGCCACAGTGCTTTGGTAGATTCTGCACGGCAACTCCAACGCGTGTTGGATAAAGCTTTAAGTGTGAGATCTATGTTGGAATTGCCAAATACCCTGTCCCATCGGTGTGTGGATGCAGTTGTGAAGTTGTAAATAGACTGAATCAAGTCAAAATACTTAGAGACTTCATTTCCACATCTGTCAATGCTGTTGACTCCCACCAAATTCAAAGAGTGAGCTGCACATGGAATATAGTGTATTAATGGGTTGCTTTTCTTTAAGTGAGCCTGCAACCCATTATACCTCCCTGACATGTTGCTGGCATTATCATAAGCCTGCCCCCTGCAATTTGACAGCTCTAACCCTAGATTTTCCAACACAGACATGACACAGTTAGCCAAACTTTCACCTGTATGGCTAGTAATGGGCTCAAAACCCACAAAGCGTTCAACAACACTGCCCTCTTTGCTAACAAAACGGAATATGAATGTCAATTGGTCCACATGAGATAAATCTGGGGTTGAATCCACAATGATAGAGTAGTATTTGCTTGCTTGCAGTTCATCTGCTATAGCCTGTTTGGTTTTTGCACCCATCAATTCAATGAATTCCTCACAAATGGTGGAGGACAGATATGAGGTATTACCTCGACCCATCTGCCCAAACTTTCTGATGTGATCCTTTAGAAAGGGATCAAATTCAGCCAGGACCTCCAGAATACCAAGGTAGTTCCCATTGAGAGGAGACCCTAACGATTCATTTTTACCCCTAAATGCAAGGCCCCTTTCTGCAAGGAATTTAATGACTGCAACAACTCTTTGTAACACCTGCCTCCAATAGCTGCTCTCTGCCTGAAACTGTTTGAACAGGTCTGCATCAACTGTGGCACCTTTGGCGCGGTTCAAGACTGCTTGCATGCAGGTTATGTGCTCAGCACTTCGCTCATGTTCACCAAATCTTTCTGAGTGTTTCCAATCACAATAGCCTGTCACAAAAGAATGCGTTTTTGGGGAAAACAGTTTGCATGCAAAGCAGTAAACATTACCAGTAGAGGGAGAGTACATCAGCCACTCTCTTTGTACTCGTTGTCCATTGGGCAAGTGTGAAGTAAAATGTTCATTGTTTAGGCATCGGGTTTTGCCTCCTAGCCCACTGTTCCTCACAGAAGCTGGATAATGGCTGTGACGGTTGTGAAATGATTTTGCACCTCTTTGAATAAGAACTTCCTTCATTGACTCAGTGAGGGTCTCAGCCCATTTAGCGGGATCACTAGGTAGAGTTGTCACTGTAGATGGTGTTGAAGAAAGATTCAGCTCATTTTCTATGCTGTCCAGAGGTGCAGTGACCTCACATTCATCCGAGCAACTGGCTACTGCTGAATTGGTTGAATCATAAGCATCAGAAGCATTTGGTTCAGTGTCTACACTTGTAGTGGTCTCAGGATCTTGGGAGCTACATGCTAGCTCAGGTGCATTGCTAACCTTAGCTGAATTTGCAGTAGCATTTATAGAATTGCTTTCAGCAGATGTCTTTGTACTGAAGAAGCTGGAGATATTTGGAACACTCTCAAGTAAAACTGATTCCTTTTTTTTCTTTTCTTGCTGAATTTTTTTTCTAGCTCCTCCACTTAAACGTTTATGATCCATATTTCCCTTCTTTCTTTGCACATTGGCTCTTTGCCTATCACAACAGATAAACCAACTATGTGTGTGTGTGTGTGTGTGTGTGTGTGTGTGTGTGTGTGTGTGTGTGTGAGTTTGTTTGTGTGTTTATGATCGGTGCTGCTTCCTTCAAGTGTGTGAGGTGATTTAGAAAACTAGCAACCCAGCATCAACACTCCAAAGCAGAGAATAACAGCTTACTAGCATAGACAATTGAGAGCAGAGAATCAACTGATTCGTCTGATAGACAGCAGGAGAGCAGAGTGGTCAGTGATGATCGAATCAAGAAAATGTCTAAATGGCAAGGGAACAGACTGATTTGTACTGAGGAGAAAGAGAGAGAGAGCCAATTACAGTGAAATATATTCCAAAAGAGCCAAGTGACTAGCTGAAGGCAGGGACAAATGCCTTGGAGTGACCAACAAGAGTGCAAAGTACCAAATGGCAAAATGTGGAAAGACCAACAGGCAGATCTGCTTTTACCTCTTATCTTTACAACCAAAAAGTTGCTAAATGATGTTTTCAGTCGCTAGCCAGGTATGGCCAAAAGACGCGAAATCTAGCGGCAAAGTCGGTCAATCACACTGACAGTGAAACAAATATTTTGAAAAGATAATAATTGTACACCTTTGTGCACTTTAGTCTTCTATCTAAATATTTTCACAAAGGACACCAAGGCAGCTTGCTAGCTATGATGGGAGCAACAATGTCTGATAGACAGCAGGAGAGCAGAGTGGTCAGTGATGATCCAATCAAGAAAATGTCTAAATGGCAAGGGAACAGACTGATTTGTACTGAGGAGAAAGAGAGAGCCAAGTACAGTTAAATATATTCCAGAGCCAAGTGACTAACTGAAGGCAAAGACAACAGCCAGATACCTTAGCAGAGACCAACAAGAATTCAAAGTACCTAATAGCAAGATGGCGAGAACAACACAATAAATTGTATTAGGATTTAATTTATTAACGTTAATCTTAACAGCCAAAAAGTTGCTGAATAATGTTTGTAGTCGCTAGCCAGGTATGCCCAAAACAAGAGTCGCTAAACCTAGCAGCAAAGTTGCTTAATTGCAACACACTCTAGGATTCAGGGGAATTAAGGATAATAAAGATATTAATTGTACAACTTTTTGTACTTTTTTTCTAGTTTTTTGAGTCGCCAGCCATGTATGGCCAAAAGTCGCTAATTGAATGCCAACGTTGCTTAATCGCCAACACACTGGGACTCACTGAAGGACTGACTGAATAAAAAAGATAATTAAGATAATTGTGTACTTTTCTCTTCTGATATTTTCTCTAAGGACCCCAAGCTATCTGCAAGCAGCAATAATGTCTGACAGACAGGAGAGCAGAGTGGTCAGTGATGAATGGCAAGGGAACAGGCTGATTTGTACTGAGGAGAAAGAGAGAGAGAGAGCCAATTACAGTGAAATATATTCCAAAAGAGCCAAGTGACTAGCTGAAGGCAGGGACAAATGCCTTGGAGTGACCAAGAAGAGTGCAAAGTACCAAATGGCAAAATGTGGGAAGACCAACAGGAAGATCTGCTTTTACCACTTATCTTCACAACCAAAAAGTCGCTAAATGATGTTTTTAGTCGCTAGCCAGGTATGGCCAAAAGACGCGAAATCTAGCGGCAAAGTCGGTCAATCACACAGTGAAACAAATAATTTTAAAAAGATAGTAATCGTACAATGTCTTGTACTTTTGTCTTCTTTCTTAATATTTCTCAAAGGACACCAAAATGTCGCTATCTGCAGGCAGCTTGCTAGCTATGATGGCAGCAACAATGTACCTTAGAGTGACTGACCAACAAGAGCTCAAAGTACCTAATGGCAAAATGTGGAGAGACAGACACAATAAATTGCATTAAGATGAAGAGAACTGTTGCTATTATTAATCTTAACATCAACCAGAAAGTCGCTAAATGTCACCAGCCAGGTATGGCCAAAAGTCGCTTAATTGGCCACACACAGTAACAGAGAAACTAACAAAAAAAAGATCATAAAGATAATAGTTGTACAACTGTGTGTACTTTTGTCTTCTTTCTAAATATTTTCCCAAAGGACACCAAAATGTTGCTATCTGCAGGCGGGAGCGTGCCTATGTTCCCCGGGTCCTATGTTCCCCGGGTCCTATGTTCCCCGGTTGTTCCTGGGTCTTTGTATGCGACCGGGGAACTTAGGACCCTTTTTCTAAAAAAGGGTCCTATGTTCCCTGCATTGTATCTGGCGAAATTGCGAAATTGTGCCCTGACCAAAACCATCCCTAAACCTAACCTGTCACAGGGCGTTGTGGAGCACTTTTTTGGCGAAATTGTGCCCTGACCAAAACTATCCCTAAACCTAACCTGTCACAGGGCGTTGTGGAGCACTTTTTTGGCGAAATTGTGCCCTGACCAAAACCATCCCTAAACCTAACCTGTCACAGGGCGTGCGGCAGCAGATAGAGCAACTCAAACGCGAACTTCCTTCCTTCGACAACTTAAACGCGTCTCTGTCATGCGTGTCTGCGTGCGTCTTACTTAGTCGCGCATTGGAAGCAGCGGGGAACATAGAACCCTTTTCTGGAAAAAGTGTTGTACGTTCCCCGCAGCGGGGAACATACAACACTTTTTTTTAAAAAGGGTCCTTAGTTCCCCGGTAGAGGGGAACATAGGACCCGGGTAACATAGGGACGGGGAACATAGGGATGACCCGCTGCAGGCAGCTTGCTAGCTATGATGGCAGCAACGATGTCTGCCAGACAGGAGAGAGTGGTCAGTGACGATCGAATCGAGAAAATGACAAAATGGGTCAAAGACCAAAAAGTTATTAACTGACAGCAGTGACAAATGTCAGACTGTAAACTTTCTCGAAAGAAAAGGACAAAGTGGGAAGATGCTGATAATAACAGCAAAATGGAAAATATAAGAATTTCCAAGTAATGCTCAACTCAAGTGTGTGTGTGTGTGTGTGTGCGCGCGTTAAACTTCTTGTTGAATGATTTCAAATTATCTCTGAGTCTGAACTGAGGGAAAGGAAACCAAATTTTGAGCAGTCTCTCACGAGTTCAAAATACCAAATGAGGAGATTCTAAAAGAACAGACCGGTTTATGAAAGACTCGATGGGGGAGGGGCACAGCTAAGAATACTTGAGTGAGATTCTGTGATCCAAATTCGAGATAGAGCTTTTTGATAATGATAATTTGTCAGAGTAAGGTTGTGTAATCAAAATTTGAGAATGAGCTTTGTCAATCAATCAAGAATATTTGCATTAAGTTCTGTGATCAAAATTCAGAAACAACCTTTAATAATTGATAAAGAATATGTGAGTGAGGTTGTGTGATCCATCCAATTTGAGAATTAGCTTTGATAATAATGATTGAGAGCCTCTGGCCCTCTGTGGATCATGGCCGCGGGGCCAATTTTGCCTGGCCCCTTGGGGCCTCTGTGGGTCGTGGCCGCGGGGCCAAGTTGGCCTGGCCCCTTGGGGCCTCTGACCCTCTATGGATCGGGGCCAAGTTGGCCTGACCCCTCGGGGCCTCTGGCCCTCTATGGATCATGGCCGCGGGGCCAAGTTGGCCTGACCCCTTAGGACCTCAGGCCCTCTGTGGGTCGCGGCCGCAGGGCCAAGTTGACCTGGCCCCTTGGGGCCTCTTACCCTCTATGGATCGTGGCCGCGGGGCCAAGTTGACCTGGCCCCTTGGGGCCTCTGGCCTTCTGTGGCTCGCGGCCGCGGGGCCAAGTTGGCCTGGCCCTTTGGGGCCTCTGGCCTTCTGTGGGTCGTGGCCGCGGGGCCAAGTTGGCCTGGCCCCTTGGGGCCTCTGACCGTCTATGGATCGTGGCCGCGGGGCCAAGTTGACCTGGCCCCCTGGGGCCTCTGACCCTCTATGGATCGTGGCCGCGGGGCCAAGTTGGCCTGGCCCCTTGGGGCCTCTGACCGTCTATGGATCATGGCCGCGGGGCCATGTTGGCCTGGCCCCTTGGGGCCTCTGGCCCTCTGTGGGTCGCGGCCGCGGGGCCAAGTTGACCTGGCCCCTTGGGGCCTCTTACCCTCTATGGATCATGGCCGCGGGGCCAAGTTGGCCTGGCCCCTTGGGGCTTAAGATTATTATTTTTGCAAAAGTAGTTTTGCTTGGGTCGCGGCCGCGGGGCCAAGTTGGCCTGGCCCCTTGGGGCCTCTGGCCCCCTGGGCCTGGGCCCGGTAGGCCCGGTCATTAATCCACCTATGGCGACAGGTGCGTAGATGGCCCACCTGGGTCACCTGTCACCAGGGCCGGCCCGTGGCATAGGCCGTATAGGCAAATGCTAAGGGCGCCGTCCATCAAGGGGCGCCACGCCAGTGCCACAAATGTTGGAGGGAAAAAAAAAAAAAAAAAAAAAAAGTTGGTACTATTATTTCTAAATACATCAAATAATCCCACGTTAATTAAAATGCAAAGTAAAGCCTATTTAATAGAAATATTATTTGTTACAACATTACGCCACCCCTCCCCCGGCACGGTGTGCCCCCTCCCTTCCCGTATCATGACTCTTTTTGGACGTCACCACATAAAAAAATCAACACAAGATGTCAAAACGGCCAAAACTATCAGGTGCCCATGGATGAAAAAAGAGAAAAGAGGAGGAGAGACGAGAAAAAGACAGGTAGCAGGTTGGTAACGTTAGCCTACATGAAATTATTTGTCTGTTACAGAATGTGATAGTAACCTCGCTTTTTAGCATTAAGCTAATGTTACATGATTCGGCAATTGCTAATCAATAAATAGCTAGTTCTGTTTTAACGTCGGGTTAATATTGTGGAGGGGGCTAAATTGTTATGGAAAATAATAATGTAACGTTAGGTAATTACAGTACTCCCACCTTACATTCCTCAGGGACATTTGTAGTAGATCTTTTAAGCAGGCGTTTTTTGTTTACATTGTTATTGCCTTCTGGTTAGCTAATGTTTGCCTTGCAGGTAATAGTCACTTTTCCACCCCTTTACATAGTAGGTATAGTTGTAAGCCTAGTTGTTAAAGTGCACATCATTAATGTTAATTAAGCAATATCACATGAGAGGGAATGCTGTTTTTTTTTTTATTTGAGCACTGCTGTGATTCGGTTAAAGATAATCAAAACATAACATTCTCATATAATATGTTAATTTGCTTTCTTCAAGTAAAAAAAAAAGGTCAAAGACAAAGCTATTCGGTTTCTTGTGAGTATATACACTTCACTGCCGATGTGGGGGGGGGCGCCACCTAAAATCTTGCCTAGGGCGCCAGATTGGTTAGGGCCAGGCCTGCCTGTCACCGCAATTTGTGGAGGTCTCGCACCTCCGGGTTCCTCGGACCACCAATGACGGACATGACAGGCTTGACGGTTTGGAGATTTTGTTTACTTTTCAATAAACCTCCTTCTCTGGTCGCCTTTCAGCACTCGCCTCTTCTCCCCGTCTCGCTCTTCCGGTCGTTTTTCAGGCTTCCGCGTCTTCGTCTCCGTCTCCGCTCGGGCTCGGGTTCGTTCTCGGCCACCCACTCCGACTTCATCAACCAACTGCTGCCCTTTTATACAGTGACAGGTGATGAGAAAACAGCGCCCAGGTGGGCCATCTACGCACCTGTCGCCCATCTCGGAGCCGGCCCCGGCGTGCCCCGCCTCGCTGCAGGTCCGCAGGCCACGCCTCCTCACACCGTAATAAATTCATTTAAAAAAAATCACTCTACCCAAACAAATAAGAGTTGTAGAAATGATTGGAAACTCAAGACAGCCATGACATTAAGCCGTATCGCCCATACCTATTGCCGGTCATATTAATAATAAAGTACACACCGCTTACTTCTCCTTTCCTTTTTGCCAGAGTGGCTCTCTCAGCGCTGCCGTCACGACACCGCTCCTGTTTTCTTCCTCAAGTTACATTTTCCAGGTGTGATATTGCTGTGGCTCTGTGAGGAAGGCCGCCATGTCATCAGCAGCGGAGAGTGCCAGCTAAAAATACAACCCGGCTGTGAGTTTTAGTTCCTTCAGCGAGGGCCAAAATGTCAGCCGCATCAGTCAACGCCGAGTGTTTGTCAGGAGCGCGTCGTGGGGACCTCCTGGCGGAACTTCCTCTTGACATTTATCTGCGATAGAAATACCTCGCACCAGGACATTTTAATATCAGATATATATTTGTTCCTTTTCTTCCCGCCCGTTATTGCAGTGGAAACTTTATAAAGGTCAACTTCCTCTTGATTCTGACAGGGGTGTGTGTGTGTGTGTGTGTGTGTGTGTGTGTGTGTGTGCGTGTGTGTGTGTGTGTGTGTGCGTGTGTAAGTGTGTCAGAAATATAACAACTACAGTACAGTACCAATTCCCGGTACCTGGGAATTAATACTGTTGCTCAATTTTCTGTACTTTTGTGTGCGTTAATAAATGACAATAAAATCTTAATTTTTATTGCAACAATTAAAAATGAGCTTTTTACGATAACTGCTGCCCAGTTGTTATATTTTGTTTTATTATCATAATTATTATTTTTATTTTTTTATTTTTTTTTAAATTAATCAGTCCAACAAAATAATACACAATAATATCATTATAATACAAAAAGCGACATCCGTGTGTAAAGGATATCACCTCATGGGCTCAGGAACACTTCAGAAAACCCCTGTCAGTAACGACAGTTGGTCGCTACGTCTCTGAGTGCAAGTTAAAGCTCTACTATGCAAAGCCAAAGCCATTTATCAACAACACCCAGAAACGCCGCCGGCTTCTAGCTCATCTAAGATGGACTGACGCAAAGTGGAAAAGTGTTATGTGGTCTGACGAGTCCACATTTCAAATTGTTTTTGAAATTAATCAGTTCAACAAAATAATACACAATAATACCATAATAATACAATTCCAATTCCAATTCCCTTACTGCATCAAAAACAGACATCAGTGTGTAAAGGATATCACCACATGAGCTCAGGAACACTTCAGAAAACCACTGTCAGTAACGATAGTTGGTTGCTACATCTGCGAGTGCAAGTTAAATCTCTACTATGCAAAGCCAAAGCCATTTATCAACAACGCCCAGAAACAAAGTGGAAAAGTGTTCTGTGGTCTGACGAGTCCACATTTCAAATTGTTTTTTAAATGAATCAGTTCAACAAAATAATACACAATAACACCTTAATAATACAATTCCCAATTCCAATTCCCTCACTGCATCAAAAAGCGACATCAGTGTGTAAAGGATATCACCTCATGGGCTCAGGAACACTTCAGAAAACCACTGTCAGTAACGACAGTTGGTCGCTACATCTGTGAGTGCAAGTTAAAGCTCTACTATGCAAAGCCAAAGCCATTTATCAACAACACCCAGAAACGCCGCCGGCTTTTAGCTCACCTAAGATGGACTGACGCAGAGTGGAAAAGTATTTTATGGTCTGACGAGTCCACATTTCAAATTGTTTTTGAAATTAATCTGTTGAACAAAATAATACACAATAAAATCATATTAATACAATTCGAATTCCAAACCAGCAACATTCCGTATAGCAATCAACAGAGCAATTGAGAGGACACACAAACATGACACAAAACAATCCAAAAGTAGTCAAACAAAAATTAATAATATCAACAACAGTATCAATATTAATACAAATTCCAACATAGCAGTGGTTAGAAATCCCTCATTATTATCACATTTCTGAGTCTCAAATACAGTTGCAATTTCAAGACGCTAGATGGCAGTAGTGTGTGGTTTATGGTGTGTTGGCTCGTCAATTCAGTCTTTGCCATCTAGTCTTTTGTTGCGCCCTAAAATGTGTTAATACTGTAATAGGGATGTAACGGTAAACGGTATAAGGATAATACAGTCTAAATTTTTAATTACCGAAAAACCGTCATTTATTAATGCATTTTAGGCAACACTGCTTACTTCCTGGAAACAAAGTCACAGCAGCGCTGGCGCACGGACACTAGCGTCGTTTGGCTTGAAAATCACGGTGGACAAACTACACAGACTTTGCTCTGGAGATTTCCCTTCAGAGTAAACGGAGCCCAGCGCTTGGTTTAACTTCATTTTCCCAATTATTTTGCCCATAATTGGCAGCCCTATGTATAAGGCTAGATTTCATACATGAACACTATTTTTATTTATATGGACAAAAATTGCAGTTACGACTTATGGCCATCAGGTGGCATCTTTCAAAATTCTTACATTGTTTTTTTGTTTTTTTTTTTTAAATCTCCTATGTCCATAAAGTGCTATCTTGTACAATTTTCACATTTATTTTAGTTATTTATGTTTTTTTTTGCCATATTACTTTGTTTGTATTGCTTTTGTTGCTTTTATATGCACATTCAACTTCTACTTGAGGTCCAAGTGCAGTGTTATTTACAAATGTCTCCTACAATATATTTTGTTGTACCCTAAAAAGTGTTAAAACTGTAAAAGGGATGCAACAATAAATGGTATAATGATAATATCGTCTACATTTTTAATTACCGAAAAACCGTCATTTATTAATGCATTTTAGGCAACACTGCTTACTTCCTGGAAACAAAGTCACAACAGCGCTGGCGCATGCACACTAGCGTCGTTTGGCTTGAAAATCACGGTGGACAAACTACACAGACTTTGCTCTGGAGATTTCCCTTCGGAGTAAACGGAGCCCAGCGCTTGGTTTAACTTCATTTTCCCAATTATTTTGCCCATAATTGGCAGCCCTATGTATAAGGCTAGATTTCATACATGAACATTATTTTTATTTATATGGACAAAAATTGCAGTTACGACTTATGGCCAAGAGGTGGCATATTTCAAAATTCTTACATTGTTTTGTTTTTTGTTTTTTTAAATCTCCCATGTCCATAAAGTGCTATCTTGTACAATTTTCACATTTATTTTTGTTATTTATGTTTTTTTTTTTTTTTTGCCATATTACTTTGTTTGTATTGCTTTTGTTGCTTTTATATACACATTCAACTTCTACTTGAGGTCCAAGTACAGTGTTATTTACAAATGTCTCCTACAATATATTTTGTTGCACCCTAAAAAGTGTTAAAACTGTAAAAGGGATGCAACAATAAATGGTATTATGATAATATCGTCAACATTTTTAATTACCGAAAAACCGTCATTTATTAATGCATTTTAGGCAACACTGCTTACTTCCTGGAAACAAAGTCACAACAGCGCTGGCGCACGGACACTAGCGTCGTTTGGCTTGAAAATCACGGTGGACAAACTACACAGACTTTGCTCTGGAGATTTCCCTTCGGAGTAAACGGAGCCCAGCGCTTGGTTTAACTTCATTTTCCCAATTATTTTGCCCATAATTGGCAGCCCTATGTATAAGGCTAGATTTCATACATGAACACTATTTTTATTTATATGGACAAAAATTGCAGTTACGACTTATGGCCATCAGGCGGCATCTTTCAAAATTCTTACATTGTTTTGTTTTTTGTTTTTTTAAATCTCCTATGTCCATAAAGTGCTATCTTGTACAATTTTCACATTTATTTTAGTTATTTATGTTATTTTTTTTTTTTGCCATATTACTTTGTTTGTATTGCTTTTGTTGCTTTTATATACACATTCAACTTCTACTTGAGGTCCAAGTACAGTGTTATTTACAAATGTCTCCTACAATAGTTTTTGTTGCACCCTAAAATGTGTTAATACTGTAAAAGGGATGCAACAATAAATGGTATAATGATAATATCGTCTACATTTTTAATTACCGAAAAACCGTCATTTATTAATGCATTTTAGGCAACACTGCTTACTTCCTGGAAACAAAGTCACAACAACGCTGGCACACGCACACTAGCGTCGTTTGGCTTGAAAATCACGGTGGACAAACTACACAGACTTTGCTCTGGAGATTTCCCTTCGGAGTAAACGGAACCCAGCACTTGGTTTAACTTCATTTTCCCAATTATTTTGCCCATAATTGGCAGCCCTATGTATAAGGCTGGATTTCATACATGAACACTATTTTTATTTATATGGACAAAAATTGCAGTTACGACTTATGGCCATCAGGTGGCATCTTTCAAAATTCTTACATTGTTTTGTTTTTTGCTTTTTTAAATCTCCTATGTCCATAAAGTCCTATCTTTTACAATTTTCACATTTATTTTAGTTATTTATGTTTTTTTTTTTTTCTGCCATATTACTTTGTCTGTATTGCTTTTGTTGCTTTTATATGCACATTCAACTTCTACTTGAGGTCCAAGTACAGTGTTATTTACAAATGTCTCCTACAATAATTTTTGTTGCACCCTAAAATGTGTTAATACTGTAATAGGGATGCAACGGTAAACGGTATAATGATAATACCGTCTAAATTTTTTATTACCGAAAACACTTAATTTATTAATGCATTTTAGGCAACACTGCTTACTTCCTGGAAACAAATTCACAACAATGCTGGCGCACGCACACTAGCGTCGTTTGGCTTGAAAATCACGGTGGACAAACTACACAGACTTTGCTCTGGAGATTTCCCTTCGGAGTAAACGGAGCCCAGCGCTCGGTTTAACTTCATTTGCTCAATTATTTTGCCCATAATTGGCAGCCCTATGTTTGAGAATAGATTTCATGCATGAAAACTATTTTTATTTATATAGAAAACAAGTGCAGTTATGTCTTATGGCCATCAGGTGCCATCTTTCAACATTTTTACATTTGTTTTTATTTTTAAATCCCTTACGTCCATAAAGTGCTATCTTGCCCAATTTTCACATTTATTTTAGTTATTTATGTTGTTTTTTTCTGCCATATTACTTTGTTTATTTTGCTTTTGTTGCTTTCATATGCACATTCAATTTCTACTTGAGGTCCAAGTACAGTGTTTTTATCTACAATAATGTTTCTCCTACAAAGGAAACATTTTTTGTTGCGCCCTAAAATGTGTTAATACTGTAATAGGGATGCAACGGTAAACGGTATAATGATAATACAGTCTACATTTTTTATTACCGAAAAAACTTAATTTATTAATGCATTTTAGGCAACACTGCTTACTTCCTGGAAACAAAGTCACAACAGCGCTGGCGCACGCACACTAGCGTCATTTGGCTTGAAAATCACGGCGGACAAACTACACGGACTTTGCTCTGGAGATTTCGGTCTGTGCCCCCCCCCCCCCAAAAAAGTACCGGATTTGGTAGCCGTTCCTAATAAAAACAGCATTAAATTTGACTACACTTGTCTAGACCCAAGGTGTCAAACTCAAGGCCCAGGGGCCAGATGTGGCCCGACACTTCATTTTATTTGGCCCTAGAAAGCCTGGAAATAATATGTATCAATAAAGTACTGTAACTTTCCTTACTAAATGTATTCTTTCTTTCTATTTTGGGAGAAAAAAAATATATGTACTCCACGTAATCGCAAATTATGTTATTTTTTATTTTTATTTTATTTATTTTTTCATAAAGAAATACAATCATGTGTGCTTACGGACTGTATCCCTGCAGACTGTATTGATCTATATTG